>NC_081551.1:10239884-10266910 GCF_901000735.1 Corylus avellana | reverse complement strand
GTTTCCTTTCTTTATCTTTTCTTTTCTTCCCTCCCTATCATCTCACGTACGCCTCAACCCCCACTCTTTCTTTCCTTTATCTTCTCATCTCCCTCTCCTTTCTCTTCACAGACGCACACCATACCAACTGTGACAGAGAGAGATACTCTCAGACAGAGAGAGACACGCTGAATTTGAGATTGAGAGTGAGAGTGAGCTGCGGATTGAGAGAGAAATTCCGAGATGAAGATAATAATAAAGCTATGAAAATTATATGCAGAAATAATAAAATAGAGACAAAGTGATTTTATGTGGTTTGGTTATGAACTACGTCCACATATAAAACTTTACTACATTTGCTCTTATTTCACTTAATGATTTTACAATAAAAATAGTTCATATTTTTAAGGATGTGGAGAGAATACAAAATTGTATGATTGATAAAATTAAATAGATATATTCAATTTTGATTTGATTTTATCAATTACAATCAATGCTAATATGTTCTCAAAATATCAAATCTCACACAATATATTTTAACATGAGATTGAGAGAGAGATATTGAGGTGCTGAGATGTAGAGAGAGAGAGAGAGAACGGGAATTAGAGAGAGGGCGTGAGCCGCTGGCCAATAAAGAAGAAGAAAATGAAGAGGAAGGTGATGAAGTAGAGAGAAATTCCGGACATAAGTGTTAGTGAGCTAAAATCCTTAACCGTTTCTTTTAATTTTCGTTATACCCGTTTGGAATATTGGAAGCTAGAAATTGTGAGAATTTATAAGATTTCTAATTAGGTCTGAAAGTTTGGAGGAATTTTAGTATGAAAGTAAATTCCTTAAATTAATTTGGGGTTTTTGGTGTATAAACACTTAGATTGCTATTTGGATGTGTTAATTACACCTAGAATGTTAATTAACCCTAGATTTTTATGGTTTTATGGAAATTGGTGCTTATAAAGTTTAGGTTGTAATATGTCATATTAGAATCATAGTGATTATTGTAAGTAGATATGTGATGAATATTTGATGTTGCTTGTAGCTCTGTGAGACTATATGATATTGTTAATCAGATTAATGCACGGGTTCATGGTATACTGCGGTATCGTCATGCTACTATGACAATCCGCTTTGTTGTGAGTTATTAGTTTTTTTTTAAAAAAAATTTAGTCATGTTTTTACTAAGTGGGTCGTCACACTCAGCCACCCCCAATGGCCAAAATGGGGTGATCGGGCCACCCAATTTTCTTTTTAGGGTTTAGTTTTTTTAATTTTTTAATTTTTTTTTTTTTTATATATTTTTTTAGGACATGTGGCATGTTTATGTTACAACACATGATAGTCTGCTAGTTTGGGCTGATAGAATGACAGAGGTATTAAACTAGTATTTATCTATAAGTTAGGTATCATTTGTAATACGATTTGAAACCTATGTGAAAAAATAAAATAAAAAATAAAAAAGGGAGTAAAAACCTAGGTACTAAAAAAGTAATTAGACCAAAAAAAAATTTAAGAAAGGAATTCTTCCGCTAACAAACTAAAGAGGGTGACTAGATCACTCAAGATTTTTGGGGCCCTAGCCACTCCCATAAGCCTTGACGAGTGGTTAGGCTAACCCTCCAAAGTTATAGATCTAGTGGTTCCATTGGGGGTGGTCTGATCGCCCATCAAGACTTATGAGGATGGTTGACCACCTCTTTCAGATGGTCAACCACTCCAAAAATCTTAAAGAGTTGTCCAAACCACTTTTTTTGGTGGTTGGTTAATCTACAATTTTATTTTCCTAAAAAATGATCATGATTTTAAAAGTTGCAGGCATATGATTTTAATGGAAACCTTTTAAACCTTGATGCTTTATTAGTTTTTTTTTCTTCCTGTTTAATTGTGTTCCTCCGTCAATGGCCCACCTTTCAGCATTACTTCTTTTGGAATCTATTAAAATACTACAATAGTCAAAATATATAAACATACTTTAATTTTGCCACATGAAGTTTCTTGCATTTAGAGAAGACGTCTCTCTATTTTGATTCAACGATCTCAATCAAACTATTACTATAATCTTTTTCTATTACATTGTTTTAAGCAGGTATTAGCAGTGGCCTTGGGCTATTGGTTCTACTTGTTGGTGGATTGTGGCTCTATAAAGTGGTAAAAAAAAGGAGGATGATTAAACAGAAGAACATGTTTTTCAAACGAAATGGTGGTTTATTGTTACAACAACAATTATCTTCTCAGGAAGCAAATGTTGAGAACGCCAAATTGTTTAATTCAAAAGATTTAGAGAAGGCTACTGACCATTTTAATGTAAATAGAATACTTGGGCAAGGAGGACAAGGCACTGTCTACAAAGGCATGTTAGTAGACGGAAGAATCGTTGCAGTGAAAAAGTCCAAGGTAATTGATGAAGGACAACTCAAAGAATTCATTAATGAAGTTGTCATTCTTTCACAAATTAACCATAGGAATGTGGTTAAGTTAATTGGTTGTTGTTTGGAGACGGAAGTTCCTCTGCTAGTTTATGAATACGTTGCTAACGGAACTCTTTCCCAATATGTTAGTGGCCAAAATGAGGAGTTTTCACTAACATGGGATATGCGCTTACGAATTGCAGCAGAAGTTGCTGGAGCTCTCTTCTACTTGCACTCAATAGCTTCCATGCCCATTTACCATCGGGACATTAAGTCCACAAACATACTCTTAGATGATAAATATAGAGCTAAAGTAGCTGACTTCGGAACTTCAAGGTCCATCACCATTGATCAAACTCACTTAACCACACTAGTACATGGCACTTTTGGATACTTAGACCCTGAGTATTTTCAGTCAAGTCAGTTTACAGAAAAGAGTGATGTTTATAGTTTCGGTGTTGTCATTGCCGAGCTGTTAACTGGGGAAAAAGCGATCTCTTCAACAAGGACACAAGAATCCAAAAGTTTAGCAACATATTTCACTCAATCGGTGGAGAATAATTTGTTTGATATTATTGATAGTCAAGTTTTGAAGGAAGGCAAGAAAGAAGAGATCATTGCGGTCGCGAACCTAGCGAAAAGGTGCCTAGACTTAAACGGGAAGAAACGACCTACAATGAGAGAAGTTGCAATGGAGTTGGAGGGAGTTCGAATGTTGCAAAAAGCTCCTAAGCTTCAGCAAAATTATGAAGAGCATGAATATGTCCAAGAAGGAATGTACAAGCCATGGGATGTTTCTACCTCGTCAACAATGTCAACTTTATCTATAGACACCCAACCATTAGTATCTTTTCAAACCGTGTGATTTTTTTTTTTTTTTTTTAATGTCATGTTGTTGGCTAGATAATTTGTAGTTTACGTTGTATTGTACTGGTAATTTCAAGAATCATATGAGAACATGGATTAACCATATCCAATTGTCTTATGATAGTATAAGATCAAAGCAGAGTTATTGTTACCACTCCACCAATGGTCCTCAGTATCGTTGCAATTGGTCGGATGTTTTTTTTTTTTTTTTTTTTTTGTGATTAAATATCTGGAAATTTAATGCTAATTAAAGTATGATACTAATAAAAGTACTGCTGGATATGATAGCATGGGAGACCATACACTATATATTTGGCTTTGATGGGTGATGATCGGAGCTGATGTTACCATGTCTTGACCAGATACGATGTTGTAATTCTATAATTTCCAGGTACGATGTTGTAATTCTATAATTTCTTGACTGAAATGTGTGATTTTTTTTTTTTTTTTTCTAGATGATTCTTGCGTTGTTGCTATATATATTCTGCTTAAGCAGCAGAAGCAGAAGCATTTCATATACTACTGGTTTTGGAAATGGAATCTGCTGTTTTGAATTATTTGAAGTTTGAAATGACAGCTCCAACAACTAAATGTTTCTTGAGGTAAGGGCTAATAAATGACTGTTAATGTGTCTGCATTTTTCACATACGCTGTCCGGATAGTGACTTGTGAATTCATTGATTAGGCGATTTGTTCGTGCAGCTCAGGGGATCAATGAGGTATCTTTCTTATCTCAAAAAATTTTAACTCATAAAATGGGATGATTTAATCAATTAATTATTAACATTGTAAAACTGTTGTCCTATAATATGATATAAATGTCTATAGATGATTATTGTTTATGATTTGCATACCCTCAAATTTGGATTATTTGTGATGTATTTTATCTGCCATTCCCTTAGGTTCCATGCTTGCAGTTAGAATGCTTATTAGCCAACTACATTGCGGAATTATCTCTCTTAGAGTACAGCATGCTCTGCCATGCCCCTTCACTTATAGCTGCTTCGGCAATTTTCTTGGCCCAATATATACTTTCCCCTGCAAAGAGACCATGGGTACGTGTCTTGTTGTTTAAGGTTACTGTTTCTTAACAACACTGCCTTGTTAAGAAAGCTTGATTTTCATTTCTCTGTTTTGGGTTCAGAATTCCACCTTGCAGCAATACACACGTTACAAGCCTTCTGATTTGTGTAACTGCGTCAAGGATCTCCACCACCTGTGCTGTAATAGCCATAGTTCTAGCTTACCCGCTATCAAGGAGAAATACAGTCAGCATAAGGTAAGCAAAATGGCTCTCTCGCAGCCTCGCTCTCTCTCACAAACACATGCCCACACACACGCTCATGAGTTCTTTATTTTTGACACGACTTGCGAACCTAATACAATCTTAACACAAAATTAACCGGTTAGAATTGCTGGTTTGACCCGTCCTACGATACTCATACCTTGACATGATTCAAATCTGACATACAATACAATGGATAACAATTTTTGACACAACCTGCGAACTTGATACGAAATTAGAGGGGTAAAGTTGATGGCTCTGACTTGTTTGATTAAATTTATCAAGTTATAATCGATTTATATAAGTACCGTTTGTTAAACCCCTTTCCCTCCACTCAACACTATTCACTTTATTTTTATTTTTAAAAAATCAACATCAAAATTACATTCTCACTTTTTTCATTTTTTATATCACATAATTTTTCATACTACTTTTTCACATTTTTATACCAAATATTTTTACCTTTTTCCATATCAATCAACGCTCTATAGTGTCTAGGGGAAAATGGTTTATAACAAACACACCCATAGTTTTATATTGATACCTCGACATGACTCTTATCTAATACATGAACACAAATTGTCTCTTCTAATTCAAGGTGGCAAGCAGAATAAGGGTTTTTGAGATGTTAATTTTGGTGAATATGCTGATGTCTTAATTATTCTTTCTTTGTTCAGTACAAATATGTGGCAAAGAAGAATTGCCCTCCTACGACACCTCCAGAGTTTTTCCAGAATTGAAGTCACCAGACGTGTCTCTGGCCCAATGCCTTAGTTGGATGTAGACTTCAGGCCAGTGATAAAAGCAGCCAGTTGGTTCCAAGCAATAGAATTTTTTTTTTTACTCCGATATTGTATAATATTGATGTAGCACATAGTACTATTTGTGCATACTTTTGGGGTTTGTGCTGATGATTCTATTGCTTCACTCAACATAAGCTCCTAAGCTTTGTATGATATATTCCCTCTTTCTTCTCCAATGCTTGCTCAGCTTGGAATCAATCAGTATTGCTCAGTTAAATGGAGTTGACGACAATGAACAACCCATCTACAATTATGGGGCGGGGCTATGATCTTTTTACTTGGAAGGGCCGGATTGAACCTTAAGAATCCCATTAAAATGTTAACACCAAGATATATATGATTTCCCCCTTTTGCACCAAACAAGCGTTAAAAGGAGAGAAATACTAGGCCTCATTCTTTTTACTATTTCCTTTTTTTTAAAAAAAAAAAAAAAAAAAATCAATCATTAGATTTGTAGGTGTATATGTAGGAATCAGATCCTTTCAAGGATCTGGTTCATGGTCAGGATCTCTTTAAAAAGATCCAACGATCACAATAATGCCATGTGTCCCATTAAATAGAAAATAATAAAATATTATTTAACGTTTTTTTTTTTTTAAAAAAAAATATATATTATTGTTTTTTTATTTTTAATTTTATTTGGCCCTTGGCCATTCTCATGGGCCACCGTTTGGCCTGAGGCTGGCTTTAGCCACCCTTGGCCTGTCTGGGGTAGCCGAAGCCACCCCTATGACCTGAGGGTAGGCCACCCCAAGGGCCAAATAAATATATATAAATTTTATTATTATTATTTTTTTAATTTTTTAAAAAAATATTAAAAAATATTTTATAATTTTTTATTTAGTGGGACACGTGGCATCGTTTTGGTTGTTGGATCTCTTTAAAGAGATCATGACTAAGAACTATTCAGTCCATTTTGAACCGGAGAGGATCCGATTCCTGGCCTATATGTAGGTCCTACATATTCAATGGTAGATTTAAACAAGATATGTATGGAGATGTGGTTGAGAGATGGTTAAGAGAATGATGCTCAATATTTCTTTAAAGAAAATGTTTTATATATATATATAAAAGAAATAATGAAAATAATGGATGTTTTTCAATTGCCATAAATTTAGAAAATGAGCATGGTGAAAAATGAAGATGGATGATAAAATGTGTACAGTATATTTACTTAGGGGTGATAGGTGCTGTTTATGGTAACGAGTCTATTTTATTTTATTTTATTTTTTAAATTTCAAAAATCTTTTGGTTGCGTACCAGTCAACCATTTGTTAGGATCCCATTTGATCACATATGGATCATGGTATATTAAGGTGGTATATGTCAAAGAGGAGGGGCGGAATTTAGATGTAGAACCAATAGTTGTGTAAGAATGTAGCAAATAATAAAAATCAAACCATTATGAAACATAAACACATCAATACATTATAATTTTGTTGATGAAGTGAAAACCCTTTAATAACGTATCAAAAGTAAAACCACTTCAAGACAGTCAAATCTCTCAATTGCCTCATGCCGCATAAGCTTCAACTATTCACTAGCCATGCTTCCTTCTTGTTTCCTTTCGTGACCCACCGATATAAACTTCAAACAGTTTGTAGATGTAGAACCAAACCATCACTCGATCCAAAAGATTGAAACTCATAACCATATATCAACGGTATCTCTTGTCACACAATAAATTGCCAAGCTCTCCTTATATGAAATCACTCTATATTTGTAACACCCCACTTACATATGTGGCATTAGTTTCTTTAAAAATAATAATAGTAATTTACAAAACTCAAAACCCTTAAATACTATTTTTTGATAAAGGAATTTCCAACTAAATACTCAAATGTTCAAACTTAATTCAACAACACAAATGTTTTAAATGAAATTAGGGTTCTTGAATGATTGAGATGTGACCTTGAATAATCGATGACAGTTGTCATCATTGATCGTTCAGGATCCAACTTCAAATGTTTTAAAATAACTGCACTGAATAATGATCGACGTAGTTTATAAGTATATTTTATTTTGGACACCTCAACTCTTTTTCAATGTGCATAGAACCTATATACTTATTATTTTCACCCCTTACTTCATTTTAGACTCCCTTTTGCTTAACTAAACCCTAGAGAGAGAGAGAAGTTCAACTTGGAGGATTTCTCCTCAAAGCATGGTGAAGCTTCTACCATTATGCTGAGAAGCTATACCCAACATCTAACCTCATTTTTTAAGCACAATTTATTTATGTACAACTTGTATTTTAATATGTTTGACCATTCTTATGGTCCCAAAGGTGTTGGCTCAGATCGCACATTTAGCGCAAGGGGTGGATCAACTACGATTAGAGATGGGTAGACACCACGATCATATGGTTGTTCGCTATGAAAAGCTGAGTAGCCAGTGAGCTAATTGTTGGGAAGAAATAATCACATTAGAAACAAGGAAAGATTCTCAAGAAATGAGCTCCATGTAAACATAACACCGTATTTTGCAGAGCATGAAACAATACGCAAGACAATAAGACTTGGGAAACAAGTCTTGCACTAACAAGTCTTCGTGTGTAATTAGGTCAAGGCAAAAGGGCAATTATACTAAAGGAAGTGAGAGCATCGTGATCCACGTGAAGGGCAATTATATTTTGAAGGGTATGAATTGTGACATATATTGTAAAGCAACCATATATAGTGGGATTTATAAATTGTGTTGTATCACATGTGAAACCTTGATCCAAAGGCTAACCTAAAGATTAACCAATAATCATTCACATAAGAGAAGTTTTATATCAAATTCATATTCTCATTATCAAGTTCTTCTTTGAACTCTCTTTATCCACACCATTAAAAAAAAAAAAATCCCGTCAATAAAGTTTATGTGTAGAGGTCACGTAGGGTGTGAAGCATGATGTTAGAATTTTCAAAACACAAGTTGTGGAAAGAGAAAGTCTTTTCCTAGTTATCATTTAGTGCCTACTTTTATTGTTTGGTTCTCTATGAAAAGAGATTCGTGGAAAAATGATCACTAAAGTTATAAAACATCCCAAGTCTTAAGTCTATATATGTGACCTGTTTCCTTTTATTCCCTATCTTCATTGTTTCTTTCTCTATATATGGAAAACTGTTTCTCGAAAATGATTGTTGAACTTATGAATTAAAGATATATAGTACTACAGCTAATCAGCTCATGAACTCATCAAAGATACTTTATTAAAGCTACTTTTTTTAAAGTTTCTTCTCTTATTATAATTGGTTGTACTTCATGTGGTGCCTATTTGGTCGTCATCTTCTGTTTGCTAGCGATTAAAGAAATTGAGGTAAATATAGTCTGAATTAACAGCCGCTTTTAACTTAGCCATACAAACGGAAATTTGGATACATCAATTTATCATTTTGTGTCAAAAACATCCTATATTTGGATACATCAATATATGGGCTCGAGTGAGAAGATTTTGCAAATCATTGTACTGCCCGGAGTTGTGATAATATTTGCAATTGTGGCGGCAGAAGCAGCAGCAGCAGCAGCAGCTATAGCTATGGCGAAGCCTGGCTGTGTCAGCAAGTGTGGAGATGTAGAAATTCCATTCCCATTTGGCTTGAGTGGTGGCTGCTATCTAGATGAGGATTTCAATATCAGCTGTCACTCTGAAAAACCATTGATAGGTAATATCCCTGTATCAAGCATATCCATTGAGAATCATGAGATGCATGTCATGAATTTGGTAGCCCGAGACTGTTACAAACGGGACGGTCAACGTGTTCGCTGGAACGGCACCACCCTCAGTTTATCCCAGTACACCATTTGCAACACCAAAAACAAGTTCACTGTTATTGGCTGTGACACTTACGCCTACCTTAATGGGGTCAAAAACGGAGCAAACTACTCCATCGGCTGCTCATCTCAATGCTCAAGCCTCAACATCGTGGACAATGGGTCTTGCTCCGGGATTGGGTGCTGCGAGGTGGGGTTTCCCGATCGGCTTAAAGGTATTAGTGTGAATGTAAAGAGCTTTCAAAATCACACCAAAGTATGGAACTTCAATCCCTGCGGCTATGCTTTTGTTGTGGACAAAGGCGAGTTCAACTTCTCCGCCGATTATCTCAAGAATCTAACCAACAAAAGGGTTCCAATGGTGCTTGATTGGACAGTTGGCAATCAGACGTGTGATAGTGCTCGGAAAAAACCCAAGTTCGCATGCAAGGAAAATAGTGAATGCCTTGATCTCCAAACCAGCCAGGGGTACCGTTGCAAGTGCAAGCAAGGTTACCATGGAAACCCATACCTCGATGGGGGTTGCCAAGGTATTATTATTATTTTTTTTTTTTCCAGAATTTTGATTATGATTATAGTATGGGGTTGATATTATTCATTTAATGATGATCATCTGCAGACATTGACGAATGCGGGGATCCGAATCTCAATAATTGCTCGAACCAGAACCACTGTTTCAACACACAAGGCAATTATACATGTGGTTGTCCCAAGTGGTACCGTGGGGACGGGAGAAAAGACGGTGAACGTTGTTACGCGGATTTCGCGCTAGCGGTTAAGATTCCCATTGGTAAGTACTTATAAGTTCACCATTTACTACGCTTAATATCATATCATGTGTATATAATAATAATAATATATGGCCGGCCTTGGAAAATAGAAATGAATGATTAAAGAGTACTCAATAGTTCCTCGTTAAACTATTATTTAATTTGTTAATGTTCTCTTTAAATTATCAAAAAAATGTCAATATAAGTAAAAGAAAGAAAAAAAAAAAAAAAAAAAAAAATAACCAAAATTTTAATAAGACAATATTTTTATAAATTTGAAAAAAAAAAAGTGGTGGCCTTGGTTTTTCAACCAATTTTTTTCTAAATTTTTAGATTTTTTTTTTCTAAATTTTTTGTTATTTAATTAGTTTTTATTTTTATTTTTAAATATAAATTTATTTATTTATTTATTTATTTGAAAAACTTAACTCCCTAACTCTTCTTGTTTTTGCAATATTCGTCTCAAAATTCAAAAACTTTCAATCTAGTGTATCAAACTTTAAAAAGTTTGCAATCTTACCCATCCATTAGGATTTTCTATTAAATACTAACGAAGAGGTGAGAAAGTTTCAAAATTCCCCCATATTTTGTAAGGCTATAATGGTCATTTCAACCATTTGATTGACTAATTTAACCTCAAACTCTAACGGAGGGGTGAGATTGCACATTTTTTAAAATTTGATATACTAAATTGAGACTTTTTGAATTTTGGGAGGATATTGCAAAAACGATGAAAGTTCAGGCATTTAAGTGAAGTATTTCCTATTTCTTTTCATTTATGAAGGATACTTTTGTCATTTTTTGTGTGTGTGTGTGAGGGGTGTTGTAGGCAATTTCTAGTAGTTTAGGGAGGTATTAACAAAATTGGTAGTTTTTGAGTTTAGGGGGAGAGAAAGACAATGACAAGGTAGTTTGAAAAGAATATGTGTAACTTTTTTATTTTTTCATTTTAGTATTATTATTATTATTTTGTGTCTTCTAATCAAACATCATTGGGAGAAAGGGGAGGGGACGATTAGAACATATCAAACACTATAGGGTTATGTCAAAATGCATAACGTTTCAACATTTTCAAGTGCAAGCATTGGCATAAGCTTAATTGCTTTGCTTGGGGGTAGCTCGTGGTTGTACTTAGTACTCAGGAAAAGAAGATTTATTAAGCTTAAAGAAAAGTTCTTTCAACAAAATGGGGGTTTGATTTTAGAACGGCATCTCAAAGAACAAGTAGGATCCACCGAAACAGCCAAAATCTTTAATATAGAAGAGTTGAAGAAGGCTACCAAAAACTATGATGAGAGTAGGATCATTGGTCGAGGAGGCTTTGGTACAGTTTACAAAGGATTTTTACCAAATAATAGAATTGTTGCCATTAAGAAGTCCAAGACAATGGATCAAAACCAAATTGACCAATTCATTAACGAGGTTGTTCTACTCTCCCAAATTAACCACAGGAATGTTGTCAAACTCTTGGGTTGTTGTTTAGAGACAGAAGTTCCTATGTTAGTTTATGAATTTGTCCCAAAAGGTACACTCTTAAACTACATACATCATGAAAGCAGTGGATCCACCAAACGATGGGAAACGTATCTAAGAATAGCTGCAGAAACAGCGGACGCACTATCGTATCTGCATTCTGCAGCTTCAACACCTATAATCCATAGAGATGTTAAGTCATCAAACATACTACTTGATGATAATTTCACTGCAAAAGTCTCCGACTTTGGAACTTCAAGATTGGTTCCTCGACATCAAAAGGAACTAACTACTGTGGTGCAGGGAACTCTTGGGTACTTGGATCCTGAATACTTGCAGACAAACCGATTAACGGAGAAAAGTGATGTCTACAGTTTTGGAGTGGTCCTTGTGGAGCTACTAACCGGAGAGGATGTACTTTCATTCGATAGGTCAGAGGAGGAAACAAGTCTACCTATGTATTTTCTTTCTTCCTTGAAAGAGGATCAATTGTTCGAAATTCTTGAGAACCATATAGTTGAAGAAGGAAATAAAGAGCAGATCAAGGAAGTCGTTGAACTTGCACAGAGGTGCTTAAAAGTGAAAGGGGATGAGAGACCTAGTATGCAAGAAGTGGCAATGAAGTTAGAACGAATAAGAAAGATAGAGACACATTCGTGGGTTAATGCTCAATCAAATCTGAAAGAGGCCAAACACCTGCATAGTGTGGCATCTGACTCTTATGAATGCGGTGGAAGTAGCAGTACAACCGTTGGATATGATAGTATGAATGACCATGTAACGTTAGCCTTGGGAGATGGCAGATGAATGTGGCATACATCCGCCCTTCATGACCTTTTTTTTTTTTTTTTTTTTAATGCAACTTCCGGTGTTAGTGTCTTAAAAAGGGTTATGCTTGCTTTAGAGCCTCAACAAAATGTTCAATAGATGGTGATGACATTCATATTCTCTCTACACTATTCTTCATGTGTTGAGTAATACTCTATTCTGGTCGAAAGAGCAATATGTTGGTGTTATTTGGAGTAATTGTTTTGTTGTATTCTACTGTCTTGTATAACTGCTATGGGATTGTATATTTGTTGGTGTTTGGCAAGTGTAGTTTTCTTAAATGTGGAGTGGTATGTAAGAAATTTTTCAATAAAGTACTAGTGTGGCTCATTTCATTACCTAATTCTTACAATGAGTGGCTATTTATAGATGAAGAAGTGCCTTTTAAATCAACCATAGTGATTTGTCAAAACAGCCAACTCAACAATTTTAGTTTCTATATTCATTAACAAACATGTATTTATTTCTAAAAGGTAATTCAATCGGCTTAGACCACACTTAATAAAGTGGAGGTCACTAGTTCGAATTTTCCTCTCCCCTCTTGTGTGGACATGTCAAAAAAAAAAAAAAAAAAAAAAAAACATGTATTTTCATAATTAACAAAAAAATAATTGTTACCAATGGTCTTTTTATTCTTACTGTTCGATCGCACTTATCTCTAACATGCATGTACTTAATTAATATTGACCGTCAGGTCATACTTATAATTAAATGTTTTTTAATTATGATTTTAGATATTACTTGGTAGTAACAGTTATTTTATTTCAACGGTTGGATCTAACTTGAATTAATTTAATAGTTGATATTAATAATGTTAAAGTAATCCAACCGTTGGATCATACTCAAAAGTATCCTACGATCTAAATCAAATCACTATATCGTACAATTACAACAGTAAAAGATTTAACGGCCAGTTGCACCATCAAGGCGCCCTACACTATCCTATGATCTAAACAAAATCAAAGTTTGAATTCGAGTGGAAGTAACAAAAAAATATCCCATGTTAAACCCTTTTCTTAATGTGAAAATTAGTCAAAAAAATATAAAAGACTTCATCAGAATAGTGTCCATTTTGTTCGCTTTAAGTTTTATTTTATTTTGGGTTAAATATTAAATACTCCTTTGGCGTTTTACTGCTTTATTTTTTTCTTCTAGGATTTGATTTTTATCACAGGAGGTCTCTGTGGCTTTGATAATAGACCAAATTAGTCCTCTATCAGTTGACTTAACAAAATTTCACGTAGACCAATCAAATGTTGACACATGACACATATTATTTTATTTTATTATTATTTTTTTTTAATTAAGATAAATATATTTTTTTCTAAAAAAAAAAAAAATTAGGGGTGGCCGAGCCACCCCCTTGGTGCTCAAGGGGGTGGCCGAAACCACCCCTAGTGGGTACTAGGGGTGGCTCGGCCACCCCCTTGGTTCCAAGGCCACCCCCAGTGCGTACTAGGGTGGCTCGGCCACGCCCATGGAGCCTAGGGGGTGGCCAAAACCACCCCCAACCAGGGGTGGCTCCCTTAGTGCCCAAGGGGGTGGCCGAGGCATCCCCATCCGGCCTGATGGCCACCCCCAATTTTTTTTCTTTTTTGTTTTTTTGTTTTAAAAAAAAAATGTTTTTTTAATTAAAAAAAATTAAGTAGGTGCCACGTGTCAACATTTGATTGGTCCACGTGAAATTTCGTTAAGTCAACTAACGGTAAACTGACAGAGAAGTCATTTGGTTTATTATCAAAATCATATGGACCTTCTGTGATAAAAATCAAATCATAAGAAAGAAAAAATAAAGCAATGAAACTCCAGGAGTATTTAATATTTAACTCTTTTATTTATTTATTTTATTTTTTTAGAATGAGGATCCAAACAATTATGAAGAAATCCAGATAAAGTAGTTACCTATCCAGATTCCCATCCGAATTGGTTGACATGGCATGGTCAGTCAACAACACCACGTCAGACTACTTATTATATATATATTTAAAAAAAACCCAATTAATGTCAGCGTCTTTTTCACCCACCCCGAAAATTTTCACCAAAATTCTTCCCCCAAAAGCTCCCCCATAATCATGAAATACGAGTGACAAATAGAATTGAATCAAAATTATTCATATTCTTTAATTTGGTAACAATACACATGCGTTAATTAAAATTGAATAAAAAATGTGATGTCCTAGCTACATTGCCTGAAATTGGGGATGTGCTTGTATGTATACTCGCATATTTCTTTACAACAATGCATTTTAAAGTCGTGGTGGCTATGAATTTATCAGAATTCCGCAATTAAGCATGCTTATGCAAGAGTAGGACCATGATGGATGACCTCTTAGGTGTTGGGTTTATCCCACATCGATTGTGGAAATGAATGGTGGTCACTTTATAAATGTGAGTATAAACCTCACATTTTGAGCTAGCTTTTGGGGTTGAGAGAGGTTCAAGACCACCCAACACTGGTATCAGAGCCCAGGGTCAACCAACAAGTCTCAGTTCAACAGTCCACAAGTGAAACAGGTTGTCTTTGCTCCAACCGAGTACCTGATGTGTAAGGGGGAGATTGTTGAGGTTATTCTACATCAGTTGTGGAAGGGGCTGTGGTCACTTTATAAATGTGAAGGAAAACCTCACATCTTGAGCTTGCTATTGGGGTTAAAAGAGGTCCAAGACCACCAAACATTAGGGAGTATGGTTCGGGCCCTCGGGAGAGCAAAAAATGAACAATATTATGTCATTCGGCTGAGGTGTTACAAAAATTACTAAAAACTTCACCTTATTTAAGAAACAATAAAACCTAGAAAATAAAGTGGGTGGTCGCACCCTAAAGCCACAAAAGAGGCCATGGATAGTCGCACCACCCTTATGGCATTTCGGGCCACCCCCGATGCTCATTGGGTGCCTAACTACCCCATATTTGCTTCAAGGGTGGTTGCGGCCACCCTCGTGGGTCGTCGGAGGTGGTGAGACCATCCCCAGAGCACCTTGTGATGGACCATTGGGGACAATTATGCTAAAGGAAGTGGGAGCATCGTGATCCATGTGAAGGGCAATTATATTTTGAAGGTACGAATTGTGATATATATTGTAAAGCAACCAAAGTGGGATTTATAAATTGTCTTGTATCACATGTGAAACCTTGATCCAAAGGCTAACCAAAAGATTAATGAATAGTCATTCACATAAGAGAAGTTTTATATCAAATTCATATTCTCATTATCAAATTCTTCTTTTGAACTCTCTTTATCCACACCATTAACAAAAAAAAAAAAAAAATCCCGTCAATATTCTTTAGTGCCTACTTTTATTAATGTTTGGTTCTCTATGAAAAGAGATTCGTGGAAAAATGATCTCTAAAGTAATAAAACATCCTAAGTCTATGTGACTTGTTTCCTTTGATTCCCTATCTTCATTGTTTCTTTCTCCATGGAAAACTATTTCTCGAAAATGATTGTTGAACTTATGAAAGATACTCCAGCTTATCAACTTATCAAAGCTACTTTATAAAAGCTACTTTAATAAAAGTAATTTCTTCTCTTATTTTAATTGGTATAATACTTCATGTGGTCGCGATTAAAGAAATTTTGCGGTAAATATATTTATAATTTTGTACGTGTCAAAAACATCCCATCCACCCACCCCAACCCAACCCAAGGGTGGGCCACCTAAAATGAAAGAGCCAACCCCACAGTTTGTGGAAAATTAATAGCGCCACGTGGAATTGATATAAAAATACTGTATATGCCTTTAAGAGGAAGAGTCTATCCAGGACAAGCAAAGCACACAAAAGATAAGAAAAGCCTTCCTTAAAAAAGTAGTGGCCATGGGCTCGAGTGGGAAGCTTTTGCAAATCCTAGTACTAATTTCAGCAGCAACAGCAGCAGCAAGCATGGCGAAGCCTGACTGCCACAGCAAGTGTGGAGATGTAGAAATTCCATTCCCGTTTGGCTTCACTGAGGGCTGCTATCTAGACAAGAGTTTTAACATCACATGTGAGTCATGTGACGACTACTCTAGAAACCCAATGACAGCAGCTGGTAATGTCCCTATAACAAACATATCCATTGACACTCATCAGATGCATGTCATGAATTTGGTAGCCCAAGACTGTTACCAACGGGACCGTCGACTTGTTCGCCGGAACACCACCGCGCTCAGGGTGGGGCCTCAGTTCACCATTTCCGACAAGCACAATACCTTCACTGTTATTGGCTGTGACACAATTGCATACCTTCGTGGGTACCAAAACGGAGAAGCATACAGGATCGGCTGCTCGTCTGAGTGCCCAAGCCTTAGCAACGTGGTGAATGGGTCTTGCTCTGGCGTTGGGTGTTGCGAGGTTGGGTTTCCTGATGGACTCAAAGATATTACGGTGGAAGTAAATAGCTTTAATAATCACTCCAAAGTATGGAGCTTCAATCCCTGCGGATATGCTTTTGTTGTTAAGAAAGGCGAGTTCAACTTCTCCGCCGACTATCTCAAAAAACTACCCAACGAAACGGTTCCGTTGGTGCTTGATTGGGGAATTGGCTTTAGTCATGGATGCGAAAAAGCCCAGAACCAACGGAATTACGCATGTAAGGAGAATAGTGAATGCATTGATCGTCAAAGAATCAAGCAAGGGTACTATTGCAAGTGCAAACAAGGTTACCGAGGGAACCCATACCTCCATGGCCATGGGGGTTGCCAAGGTAGTATTATTATTTTTTTTTCCAGAATTTTCATTAATTATGATTATAGTATAATATATGGGGTTGATATTATTCAGTTGATGATCATGTGCAGACATTGACGAATATGGGGATCCAAGTTTCAATAATTGCACGAACCAGAACCAGTGTTTCAACACAGAAGGAAGTTATAAATGTGGTTGTCCCAAGTGGTACCGTGGGGACGGGAGAAAAGATGGTGAACGTTGTTACCCGGATTTTGCACTAGCGGTTAAGATTCCCATTGGTAAGTTATAAATTCACCATTTTGTACGCTTAAATATCATAGGTATATATATAATAATATACATGGCCCGCCTTGGAAAATAGAAATGAATGATTGAAGAGCACTCAACAGTTTCTTTAGATTTTTGGGGTAATTATTCTTTCTTCCCATGAATTATATTACTACTCGATTATCATATACTTCTATCAACTGACAATTTTATATTTCGAATTCATCAAACTACCATTTTATTACCAAAACTCCCATTCCGTCAGTTAAGGTCGTTAAGTCGGATGATCAACCCATCACGTGTGCGTAAAGTTGGTAGTTGAAGGGGTTATATGGTAATTGAGTGGTAATTCATGGGGGAAATGATGCTTTTGTCATTGGGGGGAGTGGAGGGACGTTAACATTTTTTGGTAGTTTTTGAGTTTAGGGGGGATATTGACAAAATCGGTGGTTTTTGAGTTTAGGGGAGAGACAAACAATGACATGGTAGTTTGAGAAGAATACGTGTAATTAATTATTATTATTTTATTTTTTTTGGTCTTCTAAGCAAACATCATTGGGAGAAAGGGGAGGGGATGATTAGAACATATCAAACACTATAGGGTTATAGCAAAATGCATAACGTTTCAACATTTTCCAGTGCAGGCATTTGCATAAGCTTAATTGCTTTGCTTGGGGGTAGCTCGTGGTTGTACTTAGTACTCAGGAAAAGAAGATTTATTAAGCTTAAAGAAAAATTCTTTCAACAAAATGGGGGTCTGATTTTAGAACGGCATCTCAAAGAACAAGTGGGATCCACCGAAACAGCCAAAATCTTTACTATAGAAGAGCTGAAGAAGGCTACCAAAAACTATGATGAGAGTAGGATCATTGGCCGAGGAGGCTTTGGTACAGTTTACAAAGGATTTTTACCATATAATAGAATTGTTGCCATTAAGAAGTCCAAGACAATGGATCAAAACCAAATTGACCAATTCATTAACGAGGTTGTTTTACTCTCCCAAATTAACCATAAGAATGTTGTCAAACTCTTGGGTTGTTGTTTAGAGACAGAAGTTCCTTTGTTAGTCTATGAATTTGTCCCAAAAGGTACACTCTTGAATTATATACATCATGAAAGCAGCGGATCCACCAAACGATGGGAAACCTATCTAAAAATAGCTGCAGAAACAGCGGATGCACTATCGTATCTACATTCTGCAGCTTCAACACCTATAATCCATAGAGATGTCAAGTCGTCAAACATACTACTTGATGATAATTTCACTGCAAAAGTCTCCGACTTTGGAACTTCAAGATTGCTTCCTCGACATCGAAAGGAACTAGCTACTGTGATGCAGGGAACTCTTGGGTACTTAGATCCCGAATACTTGCAGACAAACCGATTGACAGAGAAAAGTGATGTATATAGCTTTGGAGTGGTCC
The DNA here is from genome assembly GCF_901000735.1 of Corylus avellana. Lineage (NCBI taxonomy): Eukaryota > Viridiplantae > Streptophyta > Magnoliopsida > Fagales > Betulaceae > Corylus > Corylus avellana. Next base: position 10,248,381 of record NC_081551.1, on the reverse strand, counting down.
TTGTGGAGATACTAACAGGAGATGATGTGCTTTCATTCGATAGGCCAGAGGAGGAGACGAGTTTACCTATGTATTTTCTTTCTTTCTTGAAAGAGGATCAATTGTTTGAAATTCTTGAGAACCATATTGTTGAAGAAGGAAATAAAGAGCAGATCAAAGAAGTCGTTGAACTTGCAGAGAGATGCTTAAAAGTGAAAGGGGATGAGAGGCCTAGTATGATGGAAGTGGCAATGAAGTTAGAACGAATAAGAAAGATAGACACACATTCGTGGGTTAATGCTCAATCAAATGTGGAAGATGCCAAACACCTGCATAGTGTGACATCTGACGCTTATGAATGCGGTGGAAGTAGCAGTACAACCATTGGATATGATAGCATGAATGACCATGTAACGTCAGCCTTGGGGGATGGCAGATGAATGTGGCATACATACACCCTTTTTTGTTTTTTTTTTTGGGTAATTCAACTTCTCGTTTTAGTGTCTTAAAGAGAGTTATGTTTGCTTTAGAGCCTCAACAAAATGCTCAATAGATGGTGATGACATACATATTCTCTCTACACTATTCTTCAAGTGTTGAGTATTCTATTCTGGTTGAAAGAGCAATGTTGGTGTTATTTGGAGTAATTGTTTTGTTGTATTCTGCTGTCTTGTACAGCTGCTAGCTGTGGGATTGTATATCTGTTGTTGTTTGGCAAGTGTACTTTGCTTAAATGTGGAGTGGTATGTAAGAAATTTTTCAATAAAGTGCGGCTCATTTCATTACCTAATTCTTACAATGAGTGGCCTATTTATAGATGAAGAAGTGCCTTTTCAATCAATCTTAGTGACTTGTCAAAGCAGCCAACTCAACAATTTTAGTGTCTATATTCATTAACAAATATGTATTTTCATAATTAACAAAAAAATAATTGTTACTAATGGTCTTTTAATTCTTACTGTTCGATTGCACTTATCTCTAACATGTACTTAATATTGACTGTCAAATCATACTTATAATTAAATATTTTTTAATTATGATTTTAGATCATACTTGGTAGTAACGATTATTTTTATTTCAACTGTTAGATCTAACTTGATTTAATCTAATAGTTGATATTAATAATGGTTAGGTAATCCAACCGTTGGATCATACTTAGAAGTATCCTACAATCTAAATCAAATCACTATATCGTACAATTACCACCGTAAAAGATTTAATGGCCTGCTGCATCATCAAGGTGCCTTACAGCCCATAGCCATGCGCACAATCTGTACAGACGAGCATACGGTGCTTCCCACATTACTAGAGCGTACACCCAATTATATACGCTAAAACATTGTTTTAAAGCATAGCTTGATATCACTTTTCCATATGGAACTCTTTCTTTCAAGACTCATTAATGCCTTCTATTAAACGATCAATCACAAGATAAAACTGTACATATATTCTTATTTTAATTTTGAAACAAAAACATTCTAACCATTTACACAATATATTGTCCAGGTACAAATTTTGTATGCGGAACAAAAGTTTGAATTCGAGTGGAAGTAACAATATATATATATTTAAAAAAAATCCAATTAATATCAGCATCTTTTTGACCCTCCCCGAAAATTTTCACCAAAATTCTCCCCTCTAAAGCTCCCCCAACAATACACATGTTCTAATTAAAATTGAATCAAAACTGAAAATTCTAAATACGACTCCAAACGACACCTATTTAAATGTCTAGGTGATTCACAAATATTAAGCGGAATAAGATCTGACCTAACAATCAATAATCAACCAAATACAGATATGTAATGAAAATCAAGAACACAGATATTTGGTTACGAAGAGGAAACCATTTAGAGAACTCTCTAAATGTAAAACCTCTCCGGGGCAGCCAAACCCAGGAAATCAATCCACTATAAGAAGAATAAGGAATACAAGAAGAATTACAAAACCTTTGCAATCTACTCTTCCTTGTACACGACAAGCGACCCACTTGACTTCTACCGCAGTAGCCTTTTCCAGAACATCTGGCACAATTCTTCTATAAGATTTCCTTTCATCGGAACTCCGATTGGCTTCACGTATTTAATCCCTTCTCAAATAAGCTAGAACAATATCTCTCTCTAAGCTCTCTGATTTTGCTCTCCAAAAATACGTAAGTTACAATGGCAAACTCACGTAGCTTAAATAGAAAAATACACAACATAATACTGCCGTGTCCGGACATGGTAGATCTGAGGTCCGGACATGGCTAGGATTACTTATTCGTAACCTAGTGATGTCCGGACCTCCAATTCGTGTGTCCGGACATCTCAACAAAAACGTGTTCTCTGGAACTGATGTCCGGACCCAACTTCTGGAGGTCCGGACATCTCCTTCAAAAACGTGTTCTGGAACTGGGGTCCGGACCCGGGGAAATGAGGTCCGGACCCTGCTTGAAAAATCAAGTTTCTGGAAATGGGGTCCGGACCCGGCTTCTGGAGGTCCGGACCCGGACTGTCCAGTCTTCATCAACAACTCCGATCGATGGGCGTTTGTGGTCCGATTGAGCTGAAATTTTGCAGGGACGTTCATAACACATGAATCTACATTATGAACGGTGGAGATTGGATTCTGAGCATTCTATATCAGTGTTTGAGCCGTGAACAGTAGCATCTGCATTTTGGAACTGAATTAAGCCAACACAAGAACTAACAAACTCCCCCTTTGGCAATTCAGTGACAAAACCAAAATGTCGAGCCAATCCCATCATCTCCCCATATTTACTCCCCCTTTTTGTCACAGAATGACAAAAGGTCTTCATATTTCCTGAAACACTTCACAAAATACATCAAGGCATATGTGGAACAGGAGTACAGAAATAAAACTCATGATAAAAAAAATGACGTAGAATGCAAGATCATGAACACACATCACTAAAAACTCCCCCTCAACATATGATTCAATAATCAACAAGAAGCACAAAAAAAAAACAAAACAAAACAAAACAAAACATGTTTCTCCCCCTCAAAAGTCAAATGAACACACATGATACACACATCAATGACTCATGTGTTGCACAACGAATATCCCAAACATGCTCCAAATATGCAAAATATACATGAGACTAGAAATGGCAAGAAACTCATATTGCCTAACCCAAGCAAAGAAAAATGTTTCATTCAACCCATGCTTGTGTAGTGTGTGTGTAAGCCATCCAAAGAGAAAAATTTTCAACTTACAAAATGAAGAGAAAGTTTCACCATCATGAGGTTTTGACAAGTATATCAAATCAAAAGTCAAACCTTATCATACTAGGACCTAGCCACTCTCATCCTATACATTTCTCTTTGTAATACATTTTGCATAAGTTTGACACAGTGAAATAAATTCCTTTTGGAATATGATCTTTTGATTTTATTTGTTTCACTATCTTGTTTATTTTTCTCTTTGAGAAAGTGTCCTTAAACTTTTGGTGCTTATTACAAAAGAGAAAGCAGGAATTTTTAAGCCCTAGGTTCAACTAGCATATGGTCAATTTGAAAAATATGACTAGTCAAAAACCTCATATGGTTACCTAACAGACCTCACAACTAAAGTGAAACAGAACCTCAATTTAAGCTTAATTGTGCACAATAGATAAAGCATAGGCAAAATGTACCACATAAGCTCAGGCTTTAGGTAACCACAAACACAAGTTCATTGACACAAATTTTCATCTCATGCATATTAAGAACATTCCAAGACGCAAGGAATTAAATCCATAAAAAGCAACATGAGAAATTAATGGACTATCTAGGTGCATAAGACAAAAGAAAGAAAAGAAAACAATCAAAGTAACATATTTTTGTCTTTTTGAAATTTTTCACAAAAGAAATGCACATGAACGAGAACAAATGCACAACAAACAAAAATGCAATGCATAAACTAGAAAGCGAAAAACAAAAAAAAATGCAAAGCAAAGAAAAACAACATGCTCTAGGATTTTCAAAAATAAGCAAAACAACAATTCCTAGACATGTTATTTACTCACCTAAATTTAGGTGAGATCACTACCACTCCCCCTCAATGGGTGAATGGTATCGACCTTCCTAACCCAAACCTTCTTAACCCTAGGTACAGATTTGTGACTCTTGTCAAACTCATCTAACCTAGATAACACTCCTTTCATCATTATGCATAGCCCCTCAAAACCTTTTCCTAGAATATGAATTCTCACTCTTATGCTCACGAGGTCTCAACTTAAAACAGTTAGGTCGAATATGACCAACTTTGCCACAATGATGGCAGGTATGGACAAATTTCGGAGAAGCTTGTCTCATATGAGGAGGGATATACATATACTTAGATCTAGACAAACATGACTCTACACCACCTTTTTCTTTCTTAGGAGCAGCCTTTTTATTCCAAGGTCTTTGGAATTTCAACTTAGAACAATTTGGTCTAATATGACCAATAATCCCACAATGGTGGCATGTAGGAATGAACCTTTGAGAAGGTTGGTTCCTTGCAAGGTAAACAATGTTGGAATTGCTTCTAGGTAAAAAGTTCTCAGCACAATGGTACTTACCTTTCTTACCCCTCTTATTCTTGAAGTCGCAGTGGCTGTTTTCTTCTTTTTCTTTAAGACTTCTTTTCCTCTTCTTCTTGAAGAGTGAACAGCAACTAGCTTATCTTTATCCAATGACTCTTCCAAGTTTTCTGTTTCAACAAAAACTTTCTTGGAAGAAGAAGCAAGGTTAGAGGAAGGAGCAATAATCTTGTCAAAATCAATCCCAGGTTTATCACAAGTAGATTTTTGGGTATGCAAAATTTTTTCAAGATTATCTTTAGAGAATTTTTTCAATAGAGTTTTGGACTCCTTTAATTCATTCTCTAATGACTCAACTTTATTAGCAAGATCATGATTTTCAGATTTCAATGTTTTACACAAATCAAGAGAATCACTCAATTCACCAATTAGCTCATCTTTATCATGTTTAGCCTCTCTGAGTTTCTTTAGATTCTTGGAATTAATAACTTGTAGCTCAGAGAATTTCACAAACAACAAATTATAAGTCTCCTGAAGATCAATTTCATTATCAGAATCATAATCAGAATAATACTGTTTATCAGAAGACATAATAGCTTCAAAACAATCAAGAGTTTTGGACATCTAGAAAGTATATAGGATCACACTCAGGAATTTAATCCTTTGACAGAGTGAACCCGCTCTGATACCAATTGAAAATTCTAAATACGACTCCAAACGACACCTATTTAAATGTCTAGGTGATTCACAAATATTAAGCGGAATAAGATCTGACCTAACAATCAATAATCAACCAAATACAGATATGTAATGAAAATCAAGAACACAGATATTTGGTTACGAAGAGGAAACCATTTAGAGAACTCTCTAAATGTAAAACCTCTCCGGGGCAGCCAAACCCAGGAAATCAATCCACTATAAGAAGAATAAGGAATACAAGAAGAATTACAAAACCTTTGCAATCTACTCTTCCTTGTACACGACAAGCGACCCACTTGACTTCTACCGCAGTAGCCCTTTCCAGAACATCTGGCACAATTCTTCTATAAGATTTCCTTTCACCGGAACTCCGATTGGCTTCACGTATTTAATCCCTTCTCAAATAAGCTAGAACAATATCTCTCTCTAAGTTCTCTGATTTTGCTCTCCAAAAATACGTAAGTTACAATGGCAAACTCACGTAGCTTAAATAGAAAAATACACAACATAATACTGCCGTGTCCGGACATGGTAGATCTGAGGTCCGGACATGGCTAGGATTACTTATTCGTAACCTAGTGATGTCCGGACCTCCAATTCGTGTGTCCGGACATCTCAACAAAAACGTGTTCTCTGGAACTGATGTCCGGACCCAACTTCTGGAGGTCCGGACATCTCCTTCAAGCATCACTTTCTGGAACTGGGGTCCGGACCCGGGGGAGGAATTGAGGTCCGGACCCTGCTTGAAAAATCAAGTTTCTGGCTTCTGGGGTCCGGACCCGGACTGTCCAGTCTTCATCAACAACTCCGATCGATGGGCGTTTGTGGTCCGATTGAGCTGAAATTTTGCAGGGACGTTCATAACACATGAATCTACATTATGAACGGTGGAGATTGGATTCTGAGTATTCTATATCAGTGTTTGAGCCGTGAACAGTAGCATCTGCATTTTGGAACTGAATTAAGCCAACACAAGAACTAACAAAAACTGTGGCGTTCCACATTGCCTGAAGTTGGGGATGTGCTTATATGTATACTCGCACATTTGTTCACAACAATGCGTTTTAAAGCCGTGATAGCTATAAATCTATTAGAACTCCGCAATTAAGCGTGCTTATGCGAGAGTAGGGCCATGATGGGTGACCTCTTAGGTGTTGGAATTATTCCACATCGGTTGTGAAAAGTGCTGGTGGTCACTTTATAAGTGTGAGAAAAAGACTCACCTCTTAAGCTAGCTTGGGGTTGGGAGAGGCCCAAGATCACCCAATACTAGTATCAAAGCCCAGGGTCAACCAACAAGTTTTAGCTCAACAGTTCACGGGTGAAATGGGTTGTCTCTGCTTCGACCTAGAGCCTGATGTGTGAGGGGGAGATTGTTGAGGTTATTCTACATCAGTTATGGAAGGAGTTGGTGATTACTTTATAAGTGTAAGGAAAGCCTCACCGCCAAACATTAGATTGAGAGAGGCCAAATACCACCAAACATTAGGAAGTATGGTGGTTCGGGTCTTCGGAAGAGCAAAAAAGGGACAATATTATGTCATTAGGCTTGAGTGTTACAAAAATTACTAAAAACTTCACCGTATTTAAGAAACAATAAAAACCTAGAAAATAAAGTAGGTGGCTGAGGGTGTACGGTACAGGGTATTTTGAAAATTTTCTTAATACGTCCGTACAAGTAGGGTTTAGGGTTTTTCCTATATATATATATATATATATGATGTAACCCTGAATCATGAAGAGTAAAAATATAGCGGCCTCTTTGTGGACGAAGGCAAATTGCCGAACCACGTTAAATCTGTGTTTCGACTCTCTCTCTTATCGATTCTATATTGTTCATCAATTATTGTGCACGGTAACAACAATTATGTTACTATTTTTTTTTATAAAAATAAAAAATAAAAAATCTAAGTGGATTCAGATTAATAACTCAACAGCTCAAGAATGCTATTACACTTATCTCTATTTCTTTACACTGGGAGAGCACCTAGCATTCCCCATATATATAGAAAATCATAATTGGATCAAAATCCAATAAAAATCAATCTCATATGCAATGGTACTTTTAAAATCTATCTATGAGTGTGAAAAAATTATATAAAGAAATTAGAGTAAGTGTAGTATTATTCATTGACAATATAAAGACGTGCTTATATTGACCAGTTTTGTAACACTCCGGTCCTATATTAGGAAGATAAGAAGAAACCCATATAGAGTGAGTGGTTTATAAAGACAGTGATGGGTGCTAAGTTTCACATTAGCTAGTTACTAGGTGCATGAAATTGAGCTTTATAATTAATTTTAGGAAAACTCCAAATTGATTAATCATTTTGGAGTAATAGCGTAGATGTGACTAGCGTTTTTCCGTTACAAGTTTATTTTCGTTGCTATCTTCATTTGTTTCTTTCACTATAGAAAATTATTTCTGGAAAATGATTACTAAAGGATACTTTGGACTAGCTAATCAGCTAAACTTATAAAAGTGACTTTTATTAAAGATATTATATATCAAAGATACTTTTATGAAAGTTACTTCTATTATAATTGGGAACACTTTATATATGTGGTGCCTATTGGCTACTTGTAGTGATCATTTCTTGTTTGCTAGGATTATATTTTTTGACAAAGTTTTTCTCTAAATTTGATTAATTCAATTTATTAAATTACAATGTATTTAAAATACATGTGATTGTCATAATTTGTAGTTTGAAAAAAAAATATACTATTAATTTGTTTTATGTAATTTAATGCCATATGGGAACTTGCATTTATTATTAGATTAATAATCATTGTTATAAATTTGGATTTGGCTTACATGCTGTAGTGTAAGCAGGATTTGGCCTACATGCTGTAGTGTAAGCAGGATTTGTCATTTTCTCTCTCCTATTAAATGCTTCTAAAAGTAAGTTGACTTTAAAATTAAATCTTGACCGTTGATTATAACAGCATGTAAGCCGGATCCGTGTAAGCAATGATTAAAATTAAATTTTAAAGTTAACTTACTTTTAGAAGCATTTAATAGGAGAAAAAATGAAGAAATTTTTTGAAAAATTTAATCTTAATCATTGCTTAAACTACAATAGCCGTATGTAAGCGGGATCTTATAAATTTATCTAAATATAATTAGAGATTAGCGTAATCAATCCTCATTCGTTGACTAGTTTTGACCCATTGAATACAAGGAATATTGATGGGGTCCTCCTCCGTCTATATGCCGATGAGAATTCCAGATCTATGGGCAGTTTTACAAACAAAAACAAAAAAAAACACAGTAAACTTAAATCCTCTTCTGAGAATTATAATGGGGGATAT
>NC_081551.1:10235897-10239784 GCF_901000735.1 Corylus avellana | reverse complement strand
AGAAGATACAGAAATTTTGCATGAATTTCTAATATACTGCATGCTTTCTCTAAGTTCTTTTAAAGTTGGGCCTAAGAGCATCCTATCAGACTTTTTATTTTTAACTTATTACTTATCCACAAAAAAATATAATTTATCTAGTTTTTTATTCAAAGTTAAATTTAACATTTGTCAGTCTTCTTCTAAAAATATAAAGCCACCAAAAGTAAAAGCTATTAGTTTTTTAATATTTTCGTTTTTTCCATACCCCTTATTTTTCCTTCCCTCCAGAAGTTTCATTCCCCCCTCCCCTTTTACTTTGTTTTCCTTACCAATATATCCCCTTTTCTTTTCATTGCATAGCCAGACAAAGAGAGAAACCTCACGTAAATCTCATGACAAATTCTTTTATGAGTTTCTTTTTCATTTTCCTTTTGCAGTTGATTTCACGGCGGTGGATCTAGTGCTTTGTTCTCATTAGAAATGCATGGCTATTATTGTACGTTTGCTAATCCCAGGAAATTTTTTTTTTTTTTTTATCCTTTTCTTTTGTTAGTTTTCTGGAACAGCACTTATTATATACACAACATTGAACTTGGGATGGAATCTTTGCCATTTGTCTGCATATTTTTGTTATGCCTCAATTGAAAATTTTGATTTCTCTCGTGTTGACCTGATGTGATTTTCTTGAGCATTCAAAGTAATTTCGCATATATGCAAGAAGTGAGTTAGTTTCATGGTAGTTAGATTTATCAATAAAAAATAATAATATTTAGTTAAAATAGAAAAATATTTAAAGAGTTTGATGTTTAGTAGTTTTGAAAAGTGACTAGTACATTTTTAAAGTTAGATTGAAAGAAATTTTAAATATTTCAATAAAAATGCTCTAATACTTATATTAATTCCACAGACGTTAAACAGTATGAGGATCCCAAACTCAACTGTTATTATATATTTTTCATATATACAGTATCTATGAAAAATATATACTAACATCAACAAATGCAAAATACCAAAAAGATGTGTTGACACGGAAGGGAATTATACATGTTCTTGGCCCAAGTGGTACCGAGGGGACGGAAGAAAAGATGGAATAACTGGGTGTGAATTGAAACTCATTTTAGTGAGTGGGCTGGCCATTGGTAAGTATATATATTTACTGTATTCCATGAAATTTGCAATTGATTGTTTTTTGTTTTCTGAGCAATAATTTTCCAATTTCCTTCAAAATGTAGGTCTTGGTATAGGCTTTATAGGTTTGCCCTTCTGCAGTAGCTTGTGGCTGTACTTGATAGTCAGGCAGAGAAAGCTAATCAAGCGTAGAGAAAGGTTCTTTCAGCAAAATGGGGGTTTATATTTATATCAGATACTCTCCCCACAAGAAAATTCAGCTGGAACAGCCACAATTTTCAGCGCAGAAGAGCTGAAGAAGGCCAGAAAGAATTAGGATGAGAAGCTAATCATTGGCGAAGGAGGGTTCGGTACTGTTTATAAAGGATTTTTATTGGATAATAGAATTGTAGCCATCAAGAAATCCAAAGTTGGTCTCATCTTCTCGCCCACACACTGGACACAGCGCATCTCCTACAATCTTCCTTCGGCATAGATTCACTTTGGTGGGTAGGATCTCGTGGTAGGCACGCCAAAGGAAATTCTTCTCCACGTTGGGGATTTTTAGACCCCATAAGGTACCCCACAGCTTCTTAAAAAATGTAGTATTGGAGCTACTCGCCTACTTCTGTGTTTCCTTCTGCATGGCCACGTGATAGGCACTTTTTACGCTAAAGAGACCATTGGAAGTTTCCCTCCAGATGACAGTATCAATGCAGTATAACCTCACAGGTATGGACATAATGGCTTCCACCTCTCTCGGGACAAAAACCCGCTCGAGCAACTCTTTATTCCACCCTTGAAGATCTCTATCAATGAGTTCCGCCACCTTTGCTTCCGGTTCAAGGATCCGAGGGGTCGATTGTACAGCGAAAGTTGTGGGACGGGGGACCCATTTATCGCCCCAGATCTTCGTATTTTCTCCATTGCCAATCCTCCAAAACAGACCCTCTTGCAACGGTTCACATGCACCTACAATGCTCCTCCAGACATAGGATGGTTTGTGCCCCACTTTTGCCTCAAGAATAGAACTGTGAGCATAATATTTCGCCGACAGGATGCGAGCGACTAGGCTGTTCGACTCTCGCCATAACCTCCAACATTGTTTGGCAAGGAGAGCCTTATTAAAACATCTAAAATCCCGAAACCCCATCCCTCCTTTAGACTTGGGGAGGCCCATCTTGTGCCAACTCATCCAATGTACGCTTGAGGCGCCCCACCAAAACTGTTGCATGAGAGAGTTTAGTTGGGAACATAATGTATTAGGGAGCCTAAATACGCTTATACAGTAGGTTGAAATTGCTTGTACCACTGCCTTGAGTAAAATTTCCCGCCCCGCCTGGGATAAGAGGAATGTATGCCGAAGTGAATCTATGCAGAAGGAAGATTGTTTTAATTGAGATATATGTTTTAATTCTCTCACATTTTTATATCTCAATGTGAGACAATTAAAACATATAGGTTTTATTTGTAATATATTTAATTGTCTTAATGAAGAAAACAAAAGGTTCACAAATTCTCTCTCTCTCTCTCTCTCTATTATTCTTTTTATCTTCTCTTGCTTTCTCTTTATATTATTTGGAATGCATTTAATTTATATCTTAATGAAGAAAATAAAAAGTTCTCTTTATTTAATTTTCTTTTTATCTTCTCTTGCTTTATGTTTATATCTCAATGTGAGACAATTAAAACATATGGGTTTTATTTGTAAGATATTTAACTATCTTAATGAAGAAAACAAAATGTTTACAAATTCTTTTCTCTCTCTCTTTTTCTTTATTTTTCTTTTTATCTTTTCTTGCTTTCTCTTTATATCTCAATGTGAGACAATTAAAACGTATGGGTTTTATTTGAAATGCATTTAATTGATATCTTAATGGGGAAAATAAAAGATTCCCAAATTCTCTCTTTCTCTCTGTTTATTTTTCTCTTTTCATCTCTTGCTTTCTATTTATATCTCAACGTTCCTTTGTAAATTTCACACTCAATTCTGGAAAAAGACGAGAGGGAGGGAGAGTGAGAGTTTCCAATAGTTGTTTCTCAATGAAAAATTATTAATTATACTACAATTCTTTTTTCTTATTTTCTTTTCTTTTTTCTTTTGTTTGCTAGAACATTTATTTTCCATTATATTAGTATTGTCATTTTATATGTTTATTTTCAGTGCTTATGTTCTTCCATTTTTTTTTGTCCCCTATATATATTTTTTTTCTATTTATTTATTTATTTTTTTTGCTTTTACTTTCTATTTATATCAATCAATTCCGGAAAAAGACAAGAGAGAGAGAGAGAGAATTTCTATTCTTTTTTTCTCAATAAAAAATTATACTATAGTTATTTTCTTTCTTTAATTTTTTTTTTCTATAACAGTTCTTTTCAATTTTTCAATCGTTGTTTCCCAAATGAAAAATTATACTACAGTTTTTTTTTCTTTGTTTTTTTGTTTTGTTTTGCTAGAATAGTTATTTTTAATTATATTAATATTTTCATATTTTTGTCTTTTTTTTAATCTTTATTTCTGGTGCTTATGTTCTTCCATTTTTTGTTTTTGGCCCTTATTATTATTTTTATGGGAAATTATATCTAAAATCCTTAGGTAAACGCGTTTTTTTTTTAAAACTCCCTGGGTATTTTTTTTTGGAAATTTAGTCCCTGTGTCACTCGAAACTACTAGAAAACTCCCTACCGTCAATTTTTGTTAACTTCCGTTAGTCTACTCAAAACTCACCGTTTTATCTGATTAAAATATTATTTTTTATTAATTTAATTTAAAAAATTCAATCTTAAAAAAAAAAAAA
>NC_081551.1:10201226-10235797 GCF_901000735.1 Corylus avellana | reverse complement strand
CCCCAAAAAGCTTTTCTCGGCAGATCTTTTACGCTTTTGTTATTTCATAGCTATTTGGAGCACGTATTGAAGATCAAGAAGGCCCTGAAAAGCGCACAGTCTACACTTTGTCGAAAACTGTTCCAACACATAATTAGAGTCTGATAGAATGGTAAGTGGAGGGCCATTTCTTCCATCCACCATTGACTCAATTGACTTGGTTTCAAATCTTCCACCATTTTCAATTCTCGAATTTAATTTTCAAGTGGTAAGCATTTATCTTCATCCAAATTTTCTTCCCATTATTTTTCTGGAATAGGACTTGAATTAAAGCAATGGTCGTCGGGAGTACGTTGTCAATACGGGTCTTAATGCGTAATTTTTCTAAGGGTTTCTTGACTTATTTGCTCCAACATGACGTAACATGAATTGACATGACAAGTACTGATTCTAACGTGTGATGAGGGGTACTTGTCGCCTACGTGTGAAACAATCTTTAAGGATGTGGCTCACGTGTCGCCTACAAATCTAATGCATAAAAAAAAAAAAATAAATAAATAATATAAATGAATCATTTTCCTTTCTTAATCCACACATAACATGATTGTTATTTTCTTTGGATGAAAGTAGTAATTAACTTGATAAACATGCACAACTTAAGTGGTTAAATTGTCAATGGCCGAGTGGTTCAAGGGGTATACTACAAAAAAACACAACATTTTATGTCGTTTTTGTTTTTGTTGTTTTATATAAACGGCGCAAAAACATTATTTTTACATCACTTATATATAAATGATATAAACTTAAAAAAAATGAAATTGTTTCCATTTTAAACGACGTCACTTTTGATGATAGACGTCTGAACAATAAACTACAATAAAAAGTGAAGTCGTTTATTATTGAAACGACTTCATTTTTTTAAAAATGCGTCGTTTAATAGTAAACAAGGTGTATAGGTTGGCTTTATTTACTGTTAAACCACGTCACCTTCAGGGGCGGATCCACGTTGTAGGTTGGCGGACCATGGCAACCCCTAAAATTTTTGAAATTCTTATAACCAGAGCAATTTTACATGAAGGGCAGCGCCTGCAAGTTTTTGTCTTTACCCCCAAGATTTTGCCTTAGCCCACCCCAAAGTTTCCATCAATTTTGGCACTCTCTGATGCCCCATATGGCTCATCACTAGCCCAATGAGCAATGAGGCCCACCCATCAGACTCACGTATAATCTTCTTCATTTTTTTTTTCGTTTTTTTTTTTTTTTAATTCTCTAATGTGTTTGTTCCTACTTATTCCAACAGGGAACGTCCCAGTTCCGACTGGTGTGCTCCAAATCTTTATTTAATTATTTTCCTACTAACTATTCAAATTTTAATCTCTTATATCTTATCAATCTTTCCCAAAGGAAAAGACATATTTGAAATCTTAATATTTCAACGCCATGTTCATTATTTTAAGGATTTTGGTCCATCTTGATTTAACTTTAATTTGTACTACTCTTCATGCATGTTTCTATTATTGAAAACAATGATACTAAAGAACTTAAAGAGAGTGTATTTGAGAGTGGGATTTTTAAATTAAAACATAAAAGTATATCATTTGGGAGTGGATTTAAGAAAAAAAAATACGATTTGAAAACGTATAAATAACTATGTTTTCACATTGCAGGCAACACACTACTTTAAAATCTTAACTGCGATGGTAAAAATAAAATCATAATTTTACCAAATATTCAACTGTATTTTTAAAAAATTGAGTTGTCAAATTGCAAATTTTAAAATCGTTATTTTGTAGTCGCACTTTTTGCAATCATAAACCCAAACCGATCTTTATCTCCGGCCACCCCAAACAAAAATTTGAAATCATAATGCCGCCCCTAGTCACTTTCATGCTTGACGTCATTTCTTTTAATGAGAGGGAGGTGCGGGACAAGACGTCCCAGCTACTGCCCTCCTCTCTTAATTAATTTTCTTTCCATCTCTCTCTCTTTTATTTGATTTTAATTTTTTATTATTTCTATTTTTAATTTCTTTTTAAAAATCTAATTAATATTTTATTATATAAGTTTGAGTGGGACACGTGGCGTGGTGTGGGCTGTTGGATGAAAATGGGCGGTCAAGATGAATAATATGAGAGTCTCATATTCTCCCTCTAATATGAGGGGATCTGGATCCCTCTCTTAGAGTGTCTATCAGGCCATGGAGTTTCTGTTGCTGCCCAGCTCCAAGCATTCCAACAGTCAGTTTTACTAAGACAAACGCTAGTACGTTGATTATTATTCTTTTTGTTCTTCTATATAATATAGAAAACTGTTAGGCTTACAAGCAAATCTATAAAAAATCATTTTACCAACTGATTTGCACAATATGATTGAGTTTCTCAAAATTTAAATTTATCTCACTTTCAATCATATTGTGACACAGTAATTTGTAAATTTTTTTTCGTAAAATTTATTAGTAAGCCTAACACTCTTCTATAATATATGTCATTTTTAAACTTGTTATTTGAATGTACGAAATGAGTCATTATTATTGGATATAGATGACGTGTGTGGTCTGTGTACAAATAGTTTCTCAATTTTTCATATTTTTAATTAGGGTAAAGTCCACGTACTCCCCTCAAACTACTACCAAATTGATAATGTCCTCCACAAACTTTTCAAACTGCCAAAACATTGTCAATGTCCTACTTAATGCTAGCAAAAAGATAAAAATGGCCCTATGTTTTTCTCAATAAGACAAAAATAACCCTATAAATTCAAAAAAAAATAATAATATAATATCTTTTTCAAAACGAAAAATTTTAATTTGAATAGAACGATTTTTTTCAAAAAAATAAAATAAAAATAAATAAAAATTAAACGAAAATTTTTAATTTAAAAAAATGATTTTTTTAAATGAATATTTTTTTTAGACGATTTTTTTTTTTAAAAAAAAAAAAAAACAGAAATTTTTATTTAAAAGAAAAAAAAAATTAAAAATTTTTTTTTTAGAAAATGAAAGTTTTTATTTTCTGAAACGAAAATTGTTAATTTTTTTTTAAAAAAAACATAAATCTTTATTTTAAAAAGTTATAAGACAAACAAAAAAACAAAAATTTTCATTTTTCATAACAAAAAAAAAATCGAAATTTTTTATTTTTTTGTTCTTACACAAAGGATTTTCTTTTTAATTTTAAATTTGCCACCCTTTGTATGTTTTTTTTTTTTTTTTTTTTTTTTTTTTTTTATCTTTTTTTTTTTGTAGTTTTAGGTTTTTTTCTAGAAGTTTTTGTATTTTTTGTTTTTATTTTACTAAAGGTAATTTCGTCATCGGGGGAACATTGACAATTTTTGGTAGTTTGGGGTGACATTATCACAATTGAAAGTTTAAGAGGAACATTGTCAATTCAATTGGGTGATAATTTGAGGGGAGTATGCAGACTTTTTCCTTTTAATTATCTAGTGGGTTGGGGAGCGGGTTTCACAGAAGGTGTACATGGCTTGAAATCCGTGAAGAAAAATTTATATTCAAGTAACTAAGAAATTAATGGTTTCACATTTCATTTTCATTATTGGTGTTTTTTACTGTTGCCTCTTTGGATTGGTCACTCCAATTCATTTGAACTGGATAATATTCAGTTAGTTATAGTGGTGGGTATTTTTGTCTTCTCAAAAAGTGTATGTGACTTAAAATCCGTGAAAAAAAATTTATATTAAAGTTTCTAAGACATTAATGGTTTCACATTTCATTTTCATTTTCATTACTGGTATGGTTTTTATTGTGCCCTTCTTTGGATTGGAATTATGATACTCTTTATTTCATTTGATCTTGATAATATTCCGTTAGTTATAGTGGAAAGTGTTTTTGTTTCTTCAAAAAGTGAAAAAAAAAAAACAAAAATACCCTCCACTATAATTAACTGGATATTATTTAATTCATTTGAACTGGAGAGGATCATGTTTCCTTTGATTGCGTTGGGCCAGGAAATCAACTTATTTTACAATTCAATTTGAATTTAGAAATAATTTTCTAGTACTTAGTTGCATAAACACAAAACAAATCTTACAGAGGAGAAAGGTGATGAGAAGAGAGGTTGTGTTTGTGGCATATTTATTTATGTTAAACGAGTGTTTGTCTTAGTAAAACATAGCTAGAAGGTTATGAAAGGTATAAAAAGAACACTACAAAAAAATGGTCTTTTTTTTTTTTTTACGTGGCAAACAGTAAACCACTTTATGCCATGTTACTAATTATGGACGTGGCAAAAGTGCCACGTCAATAAAAAATTTATTGACGTGTTGAATGTGCCACCTCACTATTTAGTAACGTGGCGCATTCTACACGTCAATAAATAGCAACGTGCCAAAGATTGCCACGTTGCTAAATTTAAATTCAATTTAATTTTTAAAAATTATATTTAAATAATATACAATAATGACGTGTTAAAAGAGCACGTCAATAAATATTGACGTGTCAAAATGGCACGTCAATAAATATTGACATGTCAAAAGGCCAGCTAAGCGCGCCTTCCCATGGCTCTTTCTTGATGTGTCCACAGTGACACGTCTAGAAATCTTGACGTGTCACATGTGGCACGTTAGGAAATTTCTTAACGTGCTACATGTGACACGACAGTATTTCTTGATGTGTCACATGTGGCACGTCAAGAAAGAAAAAATTAATAATTTAAATAATTATTAATTTCTTTTTATTGAGGAAAAAAAAATTGATATGATCACCTATATTTTATAAATACTTTCTAGATAAGACAAAAAGAACACAAAAAGGGAAGAGACAAATCCTAATAGTTCAAACTTAATTGAAAAATAACAAAAACCAAATGCGATTATATAGGTTAGACACCTCCTAATTAATTAGTTAAAAACCTAACTAATTATGGTAAGTTAATTAAATAATTAGTGCGTAGCTAGGTTTTATAAAACCTCTAGCTAGCTACTAATAAAAAATTTAATTTCAAAAAATAATTAAATAAATAAAAAGTGGTTCTTAAATCACTTGATTTTTTGATACGGTAGAATATATATATATATAGAGAGAGAGAGAGAGAGAGAGAGAGAGAGAATAATATACGTATATTACTACTCTAGAATAATACTAATTAAAACTCAGGCTTTTTAATTTTATGGTTATCGGTTGTTAATAAAGTTTTTTAAAAATAAATTGAAGACTACAAATTTATAATCATGATTAAGTTGTAGTACTACTATATATATATATTTGTGAAAATAGAGATAATAATGTGTAACAATATTGGTGTTTAATTTGTTAGAAATAGCAACATTTGGGGTTTGAAGAAATTAATATGCATGTTTAGTGATTAAAAATTAAGAAATGCATTTGTCAATATATTTTTTATTTGTGTGTATTATTTGATTTAAATTATATTTAAATTTTTTTGTATATATGGTAGGTATAGTAAACATGCATGCAATTTGTTGACTTAATGCTAGTTTTTATGTTGTTTAGGTTTTACAAATTTAGAGGCGTGTACATGTTTTTTTTTTTTTTTTTTTTAAAAAAAAAAAATAAAGAAACAAACAAACATTAACAAACCTATCTAGATTAATTAATTTAATTAGAAGCCCCCATGCTAAATGCATTTAAATATGGACTAGTTTTGGTTTAGGTTAGGTTTTACGACTTTACATAATTTGTTTGAAATATGTGATTGAAATTAGGTAATTGTGATTATAATAAATTAATTAATTAATTAATTTTTTTTTTTTGTAAAAATCATTGAGAATTCGTCATTAATGAGAAAATCCAGAGTTTCAAAAACTCTAAATTACAAGAGCTGCACGCTCTAGAGCAAGTATATCAGAAATACAAGGGGGTGTCTCCTCCATCCATATATTATCAATACACTTTCTAACTGCTTCTCTAGCTAAACCGTGTGCAGCTTTATTAGAATTTCTCTTCACATGTCTGACTTGAGCCGTTCGAAAATGTCGTAGAAGCATTCTAGCATCAGCTATTAGGTGTCCGTAAGGACTTAAATCCTCAGTCATAGCCTGAAGCGCATTAACCACGATCAGAGAATCCCCTTCCAAAATTACATCTTGAACACCTATGTCACGTCCAAGCTTTGCTGCATAAACTTCTCCCATGGCTTCCCCTATAATTGGTTTTGTTTGGTCTGAATTGTCAAGTTCCTTGCGGCGATGACCTCTCCATATGAATCCCTTATAATCACCCCAACACCCAGCCGATTATTCCTCTCATCCATACCGACATCCCAATTAATTTTGTAGAAACCAGGTGGCGGACACCTCCAGACTTCCAACTCCACACCTGCTTCACTTAAAACTTCATTTGACCGGTCCTGATTTTGGTTCACTTCCAGGAAAATCTCTTGGGTCTCCTTTGCTTCATAGGCCAACCGGTTTGGGTGTGTAAAAATGCCTCCATGCAAGACATTATTTCTCCTTTTCCAAATGCTTCAGGCGATAGTTGCAATTAAACCCATCTCTTCAGAGCTAAATCTTTCCGAAAGCATCACCAATACCTCTCTAAAATCTATACCCACAACTCCCATTTTCTGGATTTTTCTGTCACACACCCCCCATACATCCCGTGCAGCTGGACACTCCCACAACACGTGAACTATAGTTTCGGTTTCTTGACTGCACAGAAAACACCCCACCTCCAGGTCCATTCCCCTCCGCTGAAGATTATCTCTGGTTGGTAGCAAATTGCTACACGCCCTCCAGAGGACAACTTTCGTGGAATTTGGGATTGGAAGGCCCCAAATCAACTTCCAGAAAAAATCCCAGCCGTTCCCTTCTGAACTCGCACCCCTCTCACCTTGAATTCTTTCTTTCTCCAAAAAATAGGCGCTTCTGACGGTAAATATTCCCGATGGCGTTGCTCTCCAGACCATTTTATCTGGACGGTCAAATCTACTGAGAGGGATATTGCATATAACTTCTGCCTCTTCTCTCTCAAAAATTGATTGTATCAAAGGAACATTCCAGCCCCTTGAATGTGGGTCTATTAGGGCTGCTACTTTTTCATCACTTTCTAAAGATGAGCATAGAGACTGAACTGTAAAGGAGATTGGCTTAGGAATCCATTTGGACCCCCAGATTTTGACACTCTGCCCGTTCCCTATCCGCCAAATCATCCCTTCCCTCAACAGAGCAGTAGCAGCCAATAAACTTCTCCATGCAAAGGACGGCCTGCTACCAATTTTTGCTTCCAATAGAGAGCTTCGGCTAAAGTATTTGGCCTTTAAAATGCTCCCCACCAGGCTATCGGGATTTTGGATAATCCTCCACCCTTGCCTGGCTAGAAGGGCCATATTAAAGCAACTTAAGTCTCTAAATCCCATACCTCCTTTAGCTTTTGATCTCCCCATTTTCTCCCAGCTCATCCAGTGTATCTTCTTCACATTACCCTTGTGCCCCCACCAAAACTTCTGCATGATTCCATTCAGCTCACTGCATAGTGTTTTGGGCAGCAAAAAGATGCTCATATTGTAAGCAGGTATCGCTTGTATCACTTCTTTAATCAGAATCTCCTTCCCTGCTTGTGAGAGGAATTTTGCTTTCCAATCATTGACACGTTTATTAATTGTCGCCTTAATCTTATGAAACTCCCTAGTCCTGGATTTTCCCACCAAAGCTGGGAGTCCCAAATAAGTGTCAAAGCGCTGCGAAGTGGGTATCCCGGACAAATTCTGGATTTTAAGCCGATCCTCCCTGCTAGTATTTCTACTGAAAAAAAACAGCAGTCTTCTCTTTATTCAAACGTTGCCCTGAGACGGCCTCATAATCTTCCAAAATTTCTGACAAAATGGCCCAATCTTGTAAATTAGCCTTACAGAAAATTAGGCTATCATCTGCAAAAAATAAATGGTTAATCTTAGGGCCCCTTAGGGAAGTAGGGACTCCCTTAAGACTTCCATTTAAAGCAGCCTGTTGGAATTTAAAACTGAGGACCTCTGCACAAAGCAAGAAAAGGTAAGGCGAAATGGGATCCCCTTGTCTAATCCCTCTAGAAGGACGGACAAGACCAACAGGTTCCCCATTTATAATTATTGAATAGTTGACACTAGAAACACAAGACATTACAAGCCCCACCCATTTCGTATCAAAACCCATTTTTCTCATCACCGATTCCAGAAAAATCCATTCCACTCTATCATAGGCTTTACTCATATCGAGTTTTAAAGCCATATATCCCACCTTGCCCCATATCCTAGTATGCATAGTGTGAAGTGTTTCATAGGCCACCAAAATATTATCCGTAATTAATCTCCTCGGAATGAAAGCACTTTGATTGGGTGAGATAATATCCGGAAGTATGATTTTTAACCGATTAGCTAACACTTTAGAAATAATTTTGTAAATTACATTACAAAGACTGATCGGTCTAAAATCAGTGACTTTCGTCGCTCTAATATTCTTGGGAATAAGGGCTATGTGAGTAAAATTAATATCCTTGTCAATGTTTCCGTACCTGAAAAAATCGGAGACGACTTTTCCAACTTCGGGGCCCACCGAGGCCCAATGATCTTGAAAAAAGCAAGTCGGAAAACCGTCGGGGCCTGGCGCTTTCATGGGATCCATTCGAGATAAAGCCGTGTAAGTCTCCTCCATGGTGGGTTTCCGAACAAGCATGGAGTTCATTTCAGCTGTGACTCTATTGGGAAATAAAGCTAGACTTGCGTCTACCCCAACAGGGAGTGAGGAGGTGAACAGATTCTGATAATAAGAGCAAAAAGCCCTTTCAACTTCTCTCGGGTTAGACCATCTCCGTCCCTCCTCATCATCAATTTGAGAGATAAGATTTTTACATCTCCTCTGTTTTACACATTCATGAAAGAATCGTGTGTTCTTGTCCCCATTTTTAAGCCAATGAATTTTTGCTCTTTGTCTCCACGTTACATCTGCCTGTGCCAAAAGATCACCCAACTCAGATTGCAATCTTTTAATCTCAACCCTCCTAGCAGTACCTTCTACCTCCTGCAAAGTACGCATTAGTGCAGATTTTTGAGAAATGATATCTTCAGTTGGTGGGACCTCCTTCTTTCTCCATTGCATTAACTCTCTTTTACTACACTCCAAATTGCTTTTAATTCCTTGCCAGGTGTCACCTTTCCTCTCCTTTTGCCTCCAAACTCTCTTGATTATTTCCTTAGGTCCCACTTTTCTACTCCACCTAGCCTCATACCGAAACCAGAATGGTTTCCTTCGTCCGGTTCTCCTCCCAGTAGAGCATTCAATAATTAATGGAGCATGATCCGAACTTCGGGCCACCAGTACCTCCACATGGACGTTCGTAAAAAATTCACGCCACTCCATATTGCCGAAAGCTCTATCTAGCCATTCTTGGGTAAAACCCTCCGCTACACGTCCATTATGCCAAGTAAATTTGGGACCCGAGAAACCCAAATCCTGCAGATTACATTGCTCCACTACTTGCTGAAAATCCTGCATTTGTCTCAGTGCTTTACGCCTCCCTCCTCACTTCTCATTTTCTTCCAATATTTCGTTGAAATCTCCCGCACATAACCAAGGAATTGGAGCAAATGACTGGAGATAATTTAATAAACTCCAGGATTCCCGTCTTTTACTAGCATCGGGGTTGCCATAGAACCCTGTAAATTTCCAAGCTTGTGTCCCCGGCACTAAATTGATCACCGCATTGATATGCCAACGACTATAATTTTGAATCTCAATGCTAACATCATTTTTCCACAGTAAAGCTAGGCCTCCACTCTTGCCAACACTATCCACACCAAAAGTGCTATTAAAACCAGTCTTTATTCTTATTAATTCCAAACTCTTTGCTTGTAGCTTGGTCTCTATAAGAAAGACCATAACGGGTCTCTTTTCCTTTACCAACCGGCAAAGGTCCCGAACTGTCCAGGGGTTCCCAAGCCCCCGGCAGTTCCAACTCAAGACAATCATGACGACTGGCGGGGCTGGTTACCAGCCACCGCCATTCCTCTTTGAAAGATTTTTTGAGTTGTTCCATTTCTTTTTCCTCTCTTACTGCCAAATTCTACATTAAAACCTTCAACCCGCTCTTCCGCAGGTCGTTTGCTTTGAAGTGTAATATCATGTTGGGCCTCTGACCCATTACATGTTTTCTCCCGGGCAGCTTTTTCCACTTGCGCAGTGTTGGGCTACCCACTTTGTTATTGGCCCCATCCTCATGCCGGATGGGCGTGCTACTTACCTTGCCAAAATTACCCACTGGTCCCGCTGCACCCACATTGAATGTACAGGTGGCCATTGGATTAATGCCCCCATCTTTTTCGTGCACAAAATCATTGAGGACCCCATTAACCTCTCCTCCCAAGCAATCAAATCCTCCAACGTTCCCCACTTTTGTCTCCTCATTACTCCTCCTTCCATTCACATGCTCTTTTCCATAACTACAGGTTTTATTTCCTAGTTGGAAATCCTTAGTCATAAAAGCATTTGAATATTGCTCCTTATTTAAACACATAGCTGTTACTCCGTCAACTACTCCCCCAAATTCAAAACCGTGAGAATCGTTTCCCTTTCCATCAGTTACGCCTGCCATAGCTTCTTTCTCTCTCCCACATGGAAACTCCCCCGATTTTTGCAATCCGTTATGATCGTCATTAAATGAAGATTCGCTGCTGTTTCTCTCTGCTTCTTTCCTTTTTTGATTCTCCTGCTTTTCCGGCCAAGCAGCCTCCTCCGACCGGCTATGTTTGCTGCCATTTTCTCTTCCGGTGCCGACCGAACTGGACTCCTCCCTCTCCCACCATTTTTTGCTTGCTAACCATGGCTTTGTAGGAGGAACACGAAGCCATGGGCCATACTCTTGCTCTGACCCCGCCATTCGCCTTCCCGATCCTCCAGTACAACCTTTCTCGCCATGATAAATTACTCCGCAAGTGTAACAAAATTTCGGCACCTTCTCATATTGGAAAGGAATCCAAATTGAGCGTTGCTTCATACGAAGCATGGTTCCCTGAGGAAGTGGTTTGAGAACATTGACCTGAACTTTGACCCTCAGGAAAGCTCCCCAGCCAATTCCTTCCTCATTGGTGTCCACTTCTTCAACCACCCCTATTGTCGCTCCCAATTTTTTCCCCATCTCCGTTCCCATACAAGCGAGGGGAAGACGAAACATTCGGACCCAAAAAGCTGCATACTCGAACCTCATTTCCTCTGGAGCTAGAAGACCATCAAAATCTTCCACAGCGAAGAGTTGGCCTTCAAAAATCCAAGGTCGACCTTCAAGAACTCGCACCTTATCCCAATGGTGTTCAAATTCCAGAAGAAAAAGATTGTCTCCCAATACTTTGAAAGTCATACGGCCTGTCGGCTTCCATCCACGAATCAGCTTCGCTCTAATTATATCCTTCCCAATTATCCTATCAGCCATTAGCTTACCCACTAAGCATGACTTGCCCTTCTCCACAATCTCCTCCGTGTCTTTTTCTAGAAAGTCTACCCCAGTAAATTCCGATTCCAAGAGAGAGAACTTCCCCACAGTTTCGTTAAATCTTCCGCCATAAGAAAATCAATTCTCACTACCACACCAATGAAGATGTGTAGTCTATCTCCTTCTCCTCTAGGCTCAAAGAAACCTAGAGAGAAAATAAAATGTATAAATTAATTAATTTTATTGACCAGGTTTTACAACTACTAATATTTAACCTAGATTTAATTTATTTAGGGTCCCCATATTTATATTATGTAAATGATATAAAACCAAAAATTTGGATGCATTATATGTTTTTTAAATTTATTGTATTTATATGTTTATATGTTTTATATTGTATATATATGTGTGTATATATATTGTATTTTATTTTCATAATCATTTTATTTTATTCTATTCTAAATTTTCATGAAATTTTAAAACAATGTAATAAAAATAAAGTTGGGCTTGAAATTTTACTTGGGAAATGATCTAGCTAGAATCTATGCTAGTTTAGGCCCATAACATATTTCATCGACCTAAACTAGCATACAAGACTTAGCCAACTTGGCCCAACAAGCTTAAAACATAACTAAAGCTTAACACCTAATAAAATTGGATCAAATACCCTTCTTGTTTTTTTTTTTTTTTTAAAGGGAATGCCCTTCTTGTTGTTAGGTTTTGTAATTGACTGATTCGGTTTTCCAAAACATTAATTTATGTTTTGGAGATTTGGGTAGCATGTAATTGACCCTTGTTGTCTGCGATTGAAGGATCTTGACGAAACTGTTAAAAAAGAAAAAGTGCAGAGCTGAGTGTTTGAACGGGATAGAATGTACTTGTACGGTGTTTGTGACAAAAAATGCACGGGATAGAATGTACTTGTACGGTGTCTAGTGAGCACTTTATTGTTTCTAAGAAAAATAAAATAAAGTTAGAAATTAAAATTAAAATTAAAATTTGAACAAAAACAAAATAAAGAAATTAAAATTAAAAGTAGAGAGAGTGAAAGAGAGAGAGATAGGGGATTTTACAACATCCAATCTTGGTACTCACATCCATGGCAATTTATACCCCAAGCACTTTCAGATACATGTGATAAGCAATTTATACCATATGTTTTTTGAACATATGGTAGGTATAGTATGTACATGTTTTGTATTTTTTGTATACTTAATGCTAGTTTGTTTGTTGTTTATGTTTTACACTTTACATTATGTAAATTACATGTTAAAAAAAAAATAAAAAATAAAAAAAAAACCTAGCTAGATTTATTTTATTGGAAGTCCACAACATGCCATATATCATTTAAATTTGTACTATTTTATTGGTTTGTATTTATATTAAGGGTATGTGTTTGTTATCTTTAAGTATTATATATTTGTTCCTAATGTACGTAGAGAAAAATGGACAAAACTTAGATGACAAAGTCTAGGGGTACGAAGAAAGACAGAGACCGGTGTAGATTGTTCATGTACTTTGCAGTTAGTAACTGTAGAACCCATGATGGATTTATCTATTGCCCTTGTAAAACTTGTTGAAATAACCGGCACCACCCGTCTGGTTTCGTATTTGACCACTTGACAGGGAGTAAAGGAATAATGTCGGAATACACACTCTGGTACTATCATGGTGAGAAGCATGTACAGGGTCCTACTACAAGGTCTAATTTGAATCACCTAGCCGCAGATGAGGGTGAAAGCACAAATCAGGGTGGAGACATGCAAGCCATGTTGTGTGATTTATTCGGCATTCACGAAGTCAGGGAAGATAATTGTGAGCCTCAGGTCGTGGTGCAAGGGGGTGAAAAAATTGTGAACCAAGAAGCCGTTGAAGGTGACGTATTAAAGTATTATGAGCTTCTTAAAAAGGCGGAGAAACCACTTCATGTTGGGACCAAACATAGCAAAGTGAGTGCAACTGTACACCTGTACAACTTGAAGTGCGTTGGTGGACTTAGTAACGCGATATTCTTGTCTTTCCTTAAATTCATTAATCAGTTGCTACCTGCGAGTGAAGAAACTTTGCCAGTTAATAAATATGAGGCGAAAAAGTTTCTATGAGACATGGGACTCGGGTATGAGAAGATTTCGGCGTGTCGTAATGACTGTATATTATTCTGGAAGGGCAATAAGGAGTTGGATTCATGTACCGTCTGTGGAAAATCTAAAGGGAAGGATGCAATCCATTTAGATGAGGATGGTCAACCCATATTGTGGAGTAAAAAACGTTCGGTGAAGGTGTTACGGTGGTTTCCACTCATACCACGACTATAGAGGTTGTTTATGTCAGAGCATACTGCACCCTATATGAGGTGGCATGCAAAAGGTCACATTAAGGACGGTGAAGCATGGAAGTCATTCAACAATTTACATTCGGAGTTTTCAGCGGACAACAGGAACGTAAGGCTTGGACTGACCTCGGATGGATTTAATCCATTTGGAAACATGAGCACATCTCACAACACTTGGCCTGTAATGCTTGTACTGTACAACTTGCTTCTTGGGCCTAAGTTCACCTGGAATGGATATAGATGTTTACTTTCAACCCTTAATTGAGGAGTTACAGGAACTATGGAATCTAGGGGTACGCACATTTGACGTTTCAAAGAAAAATAATTTCGTGCTGCGAGCACAGTTGATGTTGACAATTAATGATTTCCCAACATACATAGATTTGTCTGGATGGCCTACCAGGGGTGAAAAGGCATGTCCTTACTGTATGCATTCAACAAGGTCCAAATGGTTAAAACACACCCATAAATGGTGTTTTATGGGGCACATGCGATACTTGCTCATGGATCATCCATGGAAGCGGAACAAAAGAACATTTGACGGCAACCAAGAACTATAATGTGCCCCTGATGTACCAAGTGGAGATGAAATCCAGAGACAACTAGAAGGGATGGTGTTTGGGGATGAGAACGCTGGTAAGGCAAAGCCGGATGATAAAGAAAAAGGAAAGAAGCAGAAGAAAAGTACTGATAATGTAGTGTGGAAGAAGAAAATTTTTTTTTTTAGGTTGCAGTATTGGAAAGATAATTTATTGTTGCACAACCTTGATGTCATGTACATAGAAAAAAATGTGATTGACAACATACTTGGCACAATACTGGACATTTCAGGAAAAATGAAGGATAGCCTCCAAGCCATCACAGACTTGCAAGAAATGGGTTTGAGACATACATTTCATCCCTACACTGGCGAGGATGGTAAGAGTTATATGCGACAAGCTTCCCATACAATGTCCAAGGATGATAAAACTCATTTTTTGAAAGTGCTATGAAATGTAAGGGTGCCCTACGGATATGCCTCGAACATTTTCCGTTGTGTACGACTGAAAGACCGTATGATATCAGGTTTAAAGAGTCATGAAAGTCATGTACTGATGCAACAGCTTCTACCTATTGCATTGCGTGGATCACTTCCAGGAAACGTGGTTAGACCTTTTGTTGAAATGTCTACATTCTTCAGGGGCCTCTGTTCAACAACATTGACACAAGAGGATATGGATAGACTACAGGGTGACGTCTGTATCACTTTGTGCAAAATTGAACAGTTATTCCCCATAGCTTTTTCACTAGCATGGTTCACGTGGTCGTGCATCTTGTCTGTAAATGTTGACTTGGTGGACCGGTACAGTATAGGTGGATATATTCAGGAGAAAGGTAAAATTTGTTGACCGATACTCCTGATTTTTATTTTTCACTCCAATACAAGACAATTACTAACTGAACTGATTACTGATCGATGTTCATATGCATAAGCCTTGGACTGTTCAAGTCTAATGTGCGCAACAAAGCAGCTTTTGAGGGCTGCATTGTAGATGACGTTCTGCTCGAGGTATTTAGATAACACATCAACATTTCACAATAGGATACAAAGAAATTATGATGGTTTAAAGGGACATGGAACATGAGTCGGACTCGACCGTATCACATTGACACAGATTCATCGGTATATTATGTTTAACTCGGACGAGTTCCTTCAACTGAAGATGTAAGTCGAGGTCTTCCACTGGCATATGTATGTTCAATCAACTTGTACCATTAGTTTTGAATTATAATGAAACTAATTTCGAATTGTAGGATGCACATGGATACGCTTAGGCGATTATGCAATAAAGGGCGAACGATGGAAGATCAGTTGGAAACCCAACATTATGAGCAGTTCTATGATTAGTACCGTGATTATGTAAGACTAATGTGATGTTTAACAAAAGAACCGTCGGAGTATATTTGCTTTTGGTTCATATCAACTAAACAAACTAACGTCCCCAAGGGGTAGCTCAATCGACTGTGAACCACGCCTAATGAAGCGGAGATCACTAGTTCGAATCCCCTCTTCCCCTTCCCTTGTGTGGACATGTCAAAAAAAAAAAAAAAAACTAAACAAACTAACTTTGCATTTTCCATTGCATGTAATATACTCAAAGGTCGATCGATTGAATGATCGATGCAGGAAGGAAGGAACTTGGTGACAAATTGGTAATGCATCGTAGAGGGCCGAGGGAGTCGGCAATCAAATACAATAGATATGTGGTTAACGGTAAGCTGTTTTGCACTCTTGCGTATGATGCCAGAAAGAGGATTCAGAACAGCGGCGTGTGTGTGCCAACTGTTGATAGCAAAACGTACTACAGGAAGTTAACGAAAGTACTTGAAATTGAGTATTATGACAAGACTAAGTACGTTATGTTCAGGTGTGATTGGGCGGACCACACGAGGGACAAGGGGTACAAGATGGTCGAGTATGGCATAATGTTTGTCAACTTCAAAAACCTTGTCCACACAGGAGAGCTGATTACTGATGAGCCGTATATGCTAACTTCATAAGTTGACTAGGTATTTTACGTCCAAGATGATAGGGACCTAGATTGGACTTGCGCAATAAGGACTAAACCTAAAAACGTATATGATGTTGGTCAGGTGAAGGGCCTCATGATGCATGTGCCAACTACCACGAGTATGAGATGCTCCTATTGACCAGTAATAACGATCACGATCCGCAAGATTACATCGAATACGTCAGACCTAACTTAGATCCAAACCAAGTGTATGTGATTGAATAAAAGTTGAATATATATATATATATATATTGATTGGTAGTTGTTCACTAATTATTACATCAACACAATTAATTAATTTGTGCATTGGGTAAAATTTGGTATATATATTATTTTTAATTTGTGAGTCATTTACATATGATAGTGAATATGTCATACATTGTATACGTAATTAATTGGGTGTGTACTGTCTTTTGCAGGTTACTATGAGTACTAGGGGGAAGTCAAGAGCTCGGGGGGCCCTTATCTTCAATGCGGCAGTCTACGGCGCATGGGTCTCCATGTGACCACCCTTATGATAGCGAGCAACAGGACGTTGCTTAGCTTATGAGGCAGAAGGCTGGTTATCGACCATTACTTCCAGGTGATGTGGCAGGGGAGACCCCTGTCCCTAATCCATACGGTCCGACAGGCTTGACCGAGATGGGGTATCGGTATGAGCCGTCTCCGAACGACACAGATGCATCCTTTCATCCACCTCATTTGCCGACGTGTAGCGAGTTAGGGTTGTGTTCTCATGGCCATTTGGAGAGGCTCTATGGCCAACCTAGCACAGGTATGGACAATAGTGAGGCACGTGCCCTGGATGACCTGCTTGGTGGAACAGGTGCCACGAATGACTTGCAGCCTGTTGACATTGCTCTAACCGGGTTAGGCCCTCGCTAGGTCCGGACGATAAGTAAGTATATATACCCAAAATACAAATATATATGTTTTTATTATTTGTAGTTAGTATTCAATTCGAAATAACTAACATCGGTAATTATTAATGTGTTAGGCATCAATCCAGATGGAAGCACCTGTTTAGGGGGTGTTCACCATTACTGACTCGCAAGGTTGTTTGGGGTCCCCGCCGGGAAAAGGATCGTACTCAAGTACAATAGTTCGTGGCAGCCCGTAGGATTTAGTGCTATGAGGTTTAGACGGATGATTGGTAAGATCATAAGGAGCGAAAATTATGTTCGAATACGGGACGACTGGACGAAGGTACCAGAGTGTACAAAGGAGGATATATCGGATGCCTGGATGGTATGTGTATTTTATTATGTCAAACACTCTTAATGCATGTATATATACACTCTAAGTTTTTACATATATATGTGTTTATTTGTATATACATATACACATATATTTTTGTTTTTTAATTTATCAATTTTTAACTTGTGTAGGTGGACTTTTACGTCTAGCCTGAGTGCAATATGGTTGCCGTAAAGAAGGACGCGTTTCGAGATATTGTCACCAAGCTGAGGACTTGGAGGCACCAGTTAAAATTTGATCTTGCCATTCAGTCGGACGATACTCCAGCTACCGTACGGGCGAGAATAGAGCAAGAGAAGCTCGACGAGTATGACCCCTTCGACTTGGAGATCTTGTTGGATAAATGGTGTAGCCAGCAGAACCAGGTAGGTCCTGAGTTATACTATAATTTTGTGTAGTTTCATTAATTGTAATTGTGTTAGTGCTCACATATTAAGAATGTTAATTGTGTAGAAGTATGGTGCACATATGAGGAGATTGCGAGCATTGAATAATACGCCCCATTGCACCGAGTCGAAGAGCTTCGCTAGGGTGACACATGAGGATGTATGTGTGTAATTTACCCTGTACTTATAGATGTAAACAATTGAATATATATATATATAAAATCTCTGTATGTTCTATTTTTTCGGCAGGCCATAACTGTGGGCACTCCTCCTACACGAGCACAGTCTTACATCAAGACACACAAGAAGAAGAATGGTCAATATCCGAATGACATAATCAAGGAGAGATGTGTATGCTACTCACCTTTCATATGTTGTTTTGCTTATATATGTATGTGAGAATTTATTTACGATTAACAGTTGTATGACGCACCAATAATTAATGTAACATACAGGAGAGGATGGAGGAGCTAATACCCGTTGACCTTGCAGTATCGTCGAGCGTGAGAGAGGGGACGGTACGGTAGGCGCTGAACTACACTTACTCCCAGGGGCTTGGAAATAAGCCTGAATACGCTGGTAGGGTTCGACAAGTTGGATCGAATATTCTACCTGTGCGGGGCAGCATACACTCGTACTATATATCATCACAGGCAGGGTCACAGAACCCCGAGCACTCCGCGGTCCCACAAGAACTTCTTGACAGAGCATTTAAGGTTGAGAGGGCATAGCACAAGGCATAGATGGATGCACTGTTGGCCGCAGAGCGGGAGCAGACAAATGCGTGGGTAGCTCAGCAGGTGGTGGAGCAGGTGGCTGCGCAGATGGCTACGAATGATTCGTAGTTGCTTGAAAAGAGGCTCATATGGCGGTGCATCTTGTAGAAAAGGAAGCTCAAATGATAGCAATGTTTGAGGCCTGTTTTCACCAGCTCGAGGAAATGATGCGGTCGAGCTCCGCGCCAGAGGTGACTTAATATAAGGGAGGGCCAGACAGAGCTTCCCCACCCTTTGCGATTGTGAGATCGTCGATTGATAGTGGATCAGGTAATGACATTTTTTAATGGTCAATGTGGTTTTAGAACTGTTCCTATATATATGTGCACTTCTAAATTTAGAGTTTGGATATGTTGTAGTGATTGTCATTAATGATTTTGCAAATCCTGTTGAATTTGGTTTATATCTTGGTTGGTTTGGTGGTGGATGTGAGTTAGAGCTTTGCATTTGAAGTATTTGGTATCGTGAGATGGACCACTATGGTCCTTGTAGAATGTGATGTCTATTTGATTTGATCACGAAAAATATGTTGGGGGTGTAGATATAAATTTGAATTTGTTGAGTATGATGACCTTTGTTTACACAGTGACGTTGCTCAATGATTAAGACTTGATAAGATTCTAGAATATTGTTTGGTAATTGTTTGTTTTATCATTTGCAGGTAGTGGCTATAGAGAGGATGCTACGGATATCAATGATGACTTGGATTGAACAAATGGTTGGTCATTCGCACTTGGTGTACATAAGTTATTTTGTTGATGTAATTGTATTTGTGATATTTTTCTTGATGTATATATATATATGTCTTTATTTGTGATAACAGAAATAATTTTATTTTGTCTTGAAGCTGGTTTTGTTGATAGTTTGTTAGATGTG
Organism: Corylus avellana; assembly: GCF_901000735.1. NCBI lineage: Eukaryota > Viridiplantae > Streptophyta > Magnoliopsida > Fagales > Betulaceae > Corylus > Corylus avellana. The sequence goes on along the minus strand of NC_081551.1, from coordinate 10,216,268 downwards.
CATCGAACTTTTATGTTTGTGATCGACGTTGATGGATATGTATTATGTTATTTGCATGGATCGATGGATATCAGGTTGTAGTACATATGCAAATTGTATATCAGCTTAAATCCAAAATTCGGGTAAAACCCCAAAAAAGTTCAAAAAATATATAGGGGAGGCAAAAAAAAAAAAAAAATTACCATTTTTTTTTTATGTATCAAGTTATGACAAGCCAAGAAATTTCTGACGTGCCATTCTTGACATGTCAACCATTACTGACGTGGCAGTAGCGGCACATCATAAATTTTTTTGATGTGGCTGGAGTGACACGTCAGAAATTTTTTTGATGTGACAAGACTATCACGTCTAGAAAATTTTTTGACGTGTCAAATTGTCGCGTCATTAATTTGTTGACGTGGCAATTTGACATGTCAAAAAATTTTCTGACGTGCCACTCCTGCCATGTTAGTAATATTTATTGACGTGGCATTTTTTGCCACTTTAGAAATATTTTGACGTGTCAGAAAATGACACATCAAAATCTTTTTTTGACGTGCTACTTTTGACATGTTAAAAAAATCTTCGTTTTTGACACCCATAATTTTAACACCCGACACACATCAATAATGACACGTCAATAAAGTTTAGTGACGTGTCAGGCCACCTAACATGTGAAAAACACCCTGTAAAAAAAAAATTCATTTTTTGTAGTGGAAACTAGGTAGACAAGTTGAGCTTATTGGGGATTAGGATCCCCTACAATTTTAAAGAAATTGTAAATTCTTAAATTGTAAAATTTAAGTCGTTTCTAGGCATCAAAACAGTTCGAAAATGTCATATATCAAGAAGGTGGCAAGTTGTCAAGGTAGTCAGAAAAAATTTCTCTCTCAAAATACTTTTTCTTCACTTTTGCATAGACGCTTATTCTTTAAAAAAATCAAAAATCAGTTTTTGGTTCAAAACTTTTTTACAATATAGAGAGCGAGAGCCCGATGAAAATATATTAAATGTTCAACTATAACATGCCATATTTTTAATATGTAACATGTTCAAAGCGTTTTGATAGATAAAAACAGCCTAAATTCCATAATTTGAGAATTTACAATTTTTTTAAAAAATTGTAGGAGATCCTGATCAAACTGATAAGTGCTAAAATATTCATATTTCAGCCCTTAACTTACATGTTTAATCTTTTGGTTTTGGTTAATTTGGCCATTTTACTTCATTTTTGTGTTTTTGATGTTTTTACAGGCTTTTGGAAGAAAAGAAGCGTTTTTGGACAAATTCCAAGCTTAAAGGGAAAATTGGGAAGACCTAGAAGATATGGTTGAGCTTAGCCAATCATGGTTAAGTTTAATCAAATAGAGGAAATGATCAATTTGGAATTTCTCACATTGAAGTCAAATCGGATTGGATGAAAAATTGGATTCTCATGTCTTGGTATTTTGACCATAACTTTCAGCTCAGACATCCGATTAGAGTGATTCAAGTGGAATTGGAAAGATAACTCAAAGGGCTACATATCATTTTGAAATATCATTTTCCCAATTCGTAGCGTCGCAAGGTCAAAATCGTGCCGCAAGTTAAGACCGCAATTCCGGGCAATCCTACTCCGATTTGGACTTAGGTTTTCTTTATCCTAATTGGACTTGGACTTAAAACTCCGAATTTTCTAGGTTTACTTGTGTAACAAGAACTTTTAAAGCCTATAAATAGACCTCTTAGCCTCTAGGAATAGGGTGGAGAAAAGAGGCTCAAGCTCTGGAAAGGAACTGAAGGCTACATTAAGAGGAGTTTGGGTTTTTCTTCTTTTCCACCCTTTTATTTTTGTTATGTAGTTTATATTTTTATTAGGGCTAGATTGAAGCCCTAATCATGTCTTTTTATAATTGCAATATTGGGGCCTTTGCTACAATTATATTTTGGTGTTTTTAACTTGATTAATACCTGTTATCTTGTATTCCTCATATCTGTCTGTTTGGCCAACATATGCATGTGGTGTGGACTAGTTAGTTAAATCAATTCGGATGATTGATTCCTGGGTTTAATAAGAGTAACAAAAGACATTCACACCGGATTCTTGGGTTAATCAACAAGGGGAACTGGGAGTAGACACCCATGTCCTCGGCCTCGTGTGTTATCGATTTCCACAGATTTATGCTTTCTTAAAGAACAACTTAGTAGACACACATGCTAAATCCTTTAAGAAAGAAAAGAATTAGAGTAGACACCCATGCCTAATTCGTTGCTCAGGAAAATCAATAGCTTAAGGAGTAGACACCCATGCCCTTAGGTTGGCAAACATTAATTATATCGATATAATTGGCGCATTGGCATATTGTTATCTTAATTAGTCTGATTAGTAGTAGATATCAAAACCTTAATTTTTTTTTTTTTTTAGTTTTGTTTATCTTTTATTTTATTATGTTAACTCAATCGTGACAATTGAGTTTATCTTTTAATGAAATAGGAAATTACTTCTAAACATAATTTACCAATCATTGTGGGAATGATCTCGTATTTGCCTACTATACTATTGTTTTGATCTTGTGCACTTGCGAGTTAAAACGTACTAAATATTATCTATTAAATTAGGTAGTATTTGGCACAACACAAACCATAAGATGTAAAAAATAATGTTAAAAGTGTTAAGGATATAAATCATTTTGATTGAGAGAAAAGATAGAGACACAACTTTTTAGTACAACTTTGACCAAACTTTTGTCTTATGTGGTCATTTTTTTTTTTTTTTAAAAAAAAAAAAATTCGGAAGTAATATTATTCTATGTTGTCCTTTTCTATTTGGTATTTTGTTTTTTTTAAAAAAAACAAAATGGTCTTTTTCTTTAGAATAATGACCATTTAAAAAAAAAAAGACCATTTTTATGAAGAAAAATACAATTTTTTTTTTTTAAAATACCAAATAAAAAAATGACCACAGAGGATGTTATTACTTCATATATTGTTTTCATATTTTATTTTATTTTAAAAAAAAATGACCACATAAGAGAAAAGTTTGGCCAAAGTTGTGCTAAAAAGAAAAGAAAAAAAGTTGTGTCTCTATCATTCCTCTTTGATTAATGTGGAATTGATTTGTGATTAATGAGGATTTGATTTGTAATTAATTACCCTTAATTCAATAGATTTATTTTGTGTTTGAAATCACACTAAAACTCTATAAATAGAGCTATGTGTTGGTGCATGGGGTAATCACACTATTCTAAGTGTGGTCATCTACACACCTAATCATCCCCATGGAAGGTGATAACTTCTTTGGAGGTTATAGTTTTTTTTGTTTTGTTTTTTTTTTTTTTTGACATGTTCGCACAAGAGGGGGAGGGGGATTCGAACTAGTGAGCTCCGCTTCATTAGGCATGGTCCTACCCGATTGAGCTACCTCTTGGGGACCTTGGAGGTTATAGTTAAAAGAGAAGCAATGCAACTCTTCATGAAGAATTCCATTGCGCTCTATAAATAGAGTGGGGATCAGAATAGTTTAATAACATTATTGAATTCTTGCATTTTCTGATTCTTTTTTCTCTTTAGTCCTCCATCGGATTTCCACCCTAACGGGAGTAAATCCTTCCATCAATAGATTGTTCAATAATATTCTTACAATGATATCAGAGCAAGGTTATGGAAGACAATAAAAGAGAATTTGAAATGACTTCATGTGTTGGTTTATCCGATCAACGTGAACCAAGTTGTTTGACGTTTACATTTTCAAATTGCAATTATATTTATTCGGTTGTTTGAAATTTGCACATCATCGCAAGTAATCTGTGTGGAAGAGATTCGAACATATTTGAACACGGTTTATTATTCGATTTGGTTAAAATCAAACATTGATTGCGCTTGGCGTAATAGTTGTGGCTCTGCGAAGGAGAATTGCAAAGGTGAAGGCACCAGTTCAATCCCTTAGTCGGTTATTTGGTTTTTTTTTTTTTTTTGAAAAGGTTATTTGGTTTTTAACATACAGAGAACTTGCACCGTTTTTGATGAAAAGGTGTAATTTGTAGGACTCGAACTCGCACCGTTTGAGTCGGATGCCATGCCTGAGCCAATAGGTTATCAAATTTTCATTCGAAATTGCCACCTGCTTAATGTATTAAAATATAGAGAGTAGTGGAAGGCTAATTCCAAGACCAAGCCCATGCCACAATTTGAAGTGGTTCTCAACCCGTGTTTTGCCCCATGCATGCCAGAACCAACAGACACACCGACCGAGGAATTGCCCCATGAGAGAAGGGATATCTATCAATTTGATGATAGTTAGACTATGGCACAAATCTCGCATATGCCAACATATGAAAGACAACTCGAGAAGTTTAAAAGAAAATGGCAAGTAATTAAAGTGATGATGGTGAATTCGACCACAAATTCTTGATAGATAGATTCAGTTGCGACAAGACATATAGCAAGAGGTCGATAATCTTTTGTAGACTTCAGAGAATAGGCCGTTGGGAGCACAAAGTATACATGGGCAACATCACTTACATGAACATATTGGAAAAAGAAAATGTAAGTTTTATGTCATTGGATCAATCATTGTTCTGTATGATATTTTAAATGTGCCTAGCATGTGTATAAATCTAATATTAGTGTATGTATTAGATAAAAAGGATATGAGATAAAATTCAAGTCTAAGAAAGTATTTATAAGTAAAGGGAAAACACCAATAAAGGGTGAAAATGTGGATAACATGAACTTGTTTAAAGTTGATAATACAGTTTTGATATCTGGTCGTTTGAATGTGTTGGTAAATAGTTCTTATATATGACATTTAAGATTATGTAACTTAAATAAAAATAAAATGATCAGAATAAGTAAAAATGGATTATTGCCACAAGTTAGTTATGAGGTTTTTAATACATGTTAATTATGTATTAAGGAAAAATGACAAATAAGTCTTTTTCATAACATTGAAAATCATTAGATTTGTTGGAAGTAATCTATTGCCATACATGTGGACATTTAAGAACTAAGACAGGGAGGAATTAAATACTTTATTACATTAATTGATGTTTATTCAATATATGAGAATATATATCTTCTCAGACATAAGTTTGAATCAATTGATAAATTCAAGGAAAACAATTTGAAGGTAGAAAATCAATTGGGAACGTCCATAAAGAGCATGAATAATGATAGGGGAGGTGAGTATAAGACTATTGATTCTTTCTGCAAGGAAAGTGGAATAAGTCATTTATATACAATGTCTTATATGCCTACGGTAAATGACATTGCAGAATGATGAATATAACTCTAATGGATATGTTAAAATCCATAAATGTGTATGCTGATTTACCTATTCATTTTCTGGGAAAGGCTTTATCCATTGCAGCATACATTCTTATCAGAGTTAAGACCAATTTTTCACTACTCACACCCTATGAATATTGGATAGGCCTAAGGAAAAATGTTGAAAATCTCAATGTATAAGATTGTAAGGCACATGTACTTATTCTGAGACCTTTAAGGGATAAGTTGGAAAAGCAAAATCAGGGAATGCAGGTTTATGTGATACACAGAGAATGGTAGAGGGTACAAAATCTACTATTATGAGAGATGATTGATAGAAAGTAGGGATGCTATCTTTCTTCGAAATACCAATTAAATTACTCCTATAGAAAAGATCTAACTTTTACAAGATGTAGATCCTCAGTGTCAAGAACCACAAGATACTCAATTACAAGATGAACAAGAGACATATGTTCAAAACAGTGGGAGTAAGGGATAAAGGCAACTGTCAAGTATACTCATGGACCATTATGTTCTGAGTACAGATGACATGAGTCTACAAGTTAAAAGATCCCTATATAAACTCATATAGTCTTCTAGACAGTGGTATTTGATGTTCCACCAAGTTATATTGGAAATAGGACATGACATGAGTCCGTTAAATCACTATGTTTAAACGTACAAGTGCCAAGACTAGTTAATAACATAGCCATTATAAGTTAATGATATATTGTTAGCTGGTAATTGTCTAGATATGGTGAATGAAATAAAAGACATTCTTAGGATCCGAATTTGAAATGAAAGACATGTATAATGACATTCATGTTCTCGGTATAAGAGTTTTTGGGCATAAAATTCAGGATTATTGTTTTTTGGATCGAAAACTATTTGGATAAAGTGTTCAAAAGGTACAATTTGGAGAATTGTAAAGTTTTGAGCACACTTGTCTGTGAAGGGCAAAGAGACTATGTGCCCGAGAAATGAGGAGAAAATAACAAAGAAATGGAAATGACCCCTATGCCCAGGCTATGGGCATCCTCATGTATGTTATGACAAGAATTAGGCACGACATTTCTAATGTAGTTGGATTGTGATGCAAGTTTTGTAGGTTATGTAGATGAAGGAAAATTTACAAGTGTATGCATATTCCTATTTGGTAGAACGATTTTTTCTTGGTTTGAGAAAGAAACAAGGTTGTGTTGCGCCGTTCACAATGGAGCTTAGTACATTGCATGCAACACAATGGTAAGTAATTTGGTTTGGATTTAATTTTTTGTCGACAATTTAATTTAGGTACACCTAGAAGACCAATAAATATGTTTTGTGATAATACGTCTACTATCTCTTTAATAAAAAGTGGAGCACATAGCTCCAAAGACAAACACATCAATAGAAGTTATCACTATATTCAATATATAGTGGAGAGAGGTGAAATAAAAGTTAAATTTTTTATTTCATCAATATAGATGGTAGCCGATCCTATGACCAAAGGGTTGCCTCTGGATAAATTCAGAGGACATGTAGCAACAATGGAATTGAAAAACACCTAGGTGATAGCTACATGGGTTGATGCATAGTCGGAAGGATCCGGCAATGCCTAAAAGAACGATTTTATGGACTTCTGCCTAATGGGAAAATAATTGGTTAGTTAAGGGCAGATGACACTGATGAGGTGTGGATATTATATCCCACATAAATGTAAAGTCCACTGAAATGCATTATGTTGAGATTAGATAATATCTATGCTCAGAGAGTGTAAAAAGACACAAATAAGGTGCATCAAGGAAAACCACAAGAATAATGGCTTTAAAGGAAGTACTTGATCGAAAATTTAGCGTAGGTCGACAGATGGTTTTGTGTATGGCTAAAGTCGTCAATTGTAGAATGGGTGTGGACTATACTCCCAATCATGGAGAATTGATGTCGTTCGTTTGAAAGATAGCGAAATGAAGTCATCCTTGATATGCTATTAGTAAGGAACTATATGGTAAATGATGCAGTCAGATAAGATGATGAGAACGTGTGCACGTGTAGCCATGTCATGATCTGACATTAATCTGTAGGTTTTACAAATGAGAGTTGGCATGGGGAAAAATTATTACTACCATGGTAACTATTAGAGCAAATTTCTGCCTAACTGTTTCCAGTATGGTGTGAGTTGCACATTCGTCGCAGTGTGTGTGTGCTAAATCTGGAATATGCTTGTTAAGAGCGTCAAGAGATCCACTGGCCACTATGCAGGGGACACTCAGATGCGTAAGTCAATTCCTTAGAGAAGAGCAATTTGATAAACAAATCTCAAAGAGAAATCTCAAATTATGAGAGAGTATGAGAGAATTCAGAATATATCTATACCTTTTGTAGGGGCCTATTTATAGGCTTAAGAGTTGAAGTAGGCTTGAACTGAAGAGTTAAGATAGACTTGAACTAGCTCTCTAAAGAGTTATCTCATGAAGAGTTGAAATAGACTTGAACTAGCTCTTCTTTGAGTTAATCTAAAAGTCCTGAGAGTTGTGATTGGATTTGGGCTCTTTTAGATAAGCTTTCAATTGGATAATCTATAACCCGGATTATCCAATAAAGCTCTAATTGGATTGCATCTCCTTACTTGAGTTGAATTGGGAGTCCTGAGAGATTGGATTAGACTTGAGCTCCTTCTTGGATTAGGATTGCTTTATCCCAATAGAGCTTTATTTAAACTATATCTCCTACTATTTAATCAAATAGCTCCGTTGGCTTTGAGCCCTGAAATCTGATAGGCTTGCAGTATGAATTTATTCCCAACAGTAATCATGCTCAGCTAGAGTTTATCACCAAATGTTATAGTGTGATCAAGTAGGAGATGTTGGTGCATGGGGTGATCACACTATTCTAAGTGTGGTCATCCCCACACCTAACCATCCCCATGAAGAGTTGCATTGCACTCTATAAATAGAGTGGAGATCAGAATAGTTTAATAACATTGCATTTTTTTTTATTCTTCTTTCTCTTTGATCCTCCATCGGATTTCCACCCTAACGGGAGTAAATCCTTCCATCAAGAGATTGGTCAATAATATTCTTACACCATGTACTTAAAAATCACATATCAAGGAAAATGTAGCCAATAAGGCTTTACCGTGCGATATAGGCCATAGGCTAAACCACCTAAGATTTATGTGTTTATTCTATTTCTTTTATCTCTTTTTATTTAATTAGTAGTTTCTATAAAAAAAAGGAATTTGATAAACCAGTGTCAAAATTCCAAACCAACATTGAGGTTTATCTTATGCTCTCATCTTCTCATCACCTCATTACTCAAATTACTTACCCAAAACTAAAAGAAGTCTAACATTTGATTAAACATTGCAAAGGGAATAATGACCTTTGGTCTTGTGTACAAAATTCCATATTAGTCCTTCAGGAGTGAGAGAGAACAAAAGTTTTCTAAGTACCTAAGTTATCTTTAAAATGGACAGAAATATACATAATGAGCCTCATCTTTAATATTTGTGCAAATAATTTTTTCAAATGAAGTATGCAAATATGTTGCCTTGTATTTACTTGTATATATAAACAGTAACATTAGATGAGCTTGAACCTTATAGTAATATAGTTAAAATTGTTGTGGCTTTCGTGCCATGCATGCAGTGGCGGAGCCGGAAATTTACTATTGTAGGGGCCAATTTTACAATATAATAAATGCAATTTAAAATAGTAATAATAAAAAAAAGAATATTTTTTAACTGCAACCGTTAGATTTTTACAACCTTTTGAATAATATTATTTAGCAACCCTTTCAGATTTGAAGTTTCGTCACTAAAATCATTTTTACAAAGGTTTATTACATTTTGAAATGTCAACTTCTTTTCTTTTGGATAGATAGTTTTTAATTTTGATATTATGATTTAAGAACCTAAATTTTTAAATTACAATTACATAAGAAATAACCATTGATAAACAACAAATAAACAATTATACAGTAGAAACACACACACACACACACAGAGATATATATATATATATATATATAATCATGAAATAAATTATATACATGACAAGTGTTTACTTTTTTGCTTTGATTTTGAACACTACCCAATTTTTTTTTTTAAACATATATCTTTCAAAATTTTCTAGAAGCTAAGTTTATATGAATCTTATAATATTATCTAAGTAGCAAATAGTGCTTCATGGGTGATGCAACCAAAATAATATATCATTTTGCCTTATTTACTCACTATAGAAAGAAGTTTGCTACCAATAATTCAATAAAAAACTTTAGAGTGATTAAAAAAAAAAAAAAAAAAGACATTGATTTTCAAAACACAAAGTGAGCCTCTCTTTTAAAAGCGTTTTTTTTTTTTTTTTTTTTTAAATGACAAATGTGTAGAGGCTATTTTCTAACCTTAATTATAAAATTAAAAAAATTGGTAAAGTCCACATACCTTGCTCAAATTATCACCAAGTTGACAATGTTTCCCCAAGGTTAGCAAAAATATAAAAATACCCCTATATATTTTTCAATAAAACAAAAATACCCATATAAATTAAAATAATAGTAATATTTTTTTAAAAATAAAAATTTTATTTTAAAAGAAAACAATTTTTTAAAGAGAAAATGTTTAATTTTTTTTTAAAAAAAAAAACGCAAAATTTTTTTAAATGGAAATTTTTATTTTAAAAAATTTAAAATTTTGTTTTAGAAAACGAAATTTTTTATTTTTTTAAATGAAAATTGTTAGTTTTTTTTAAAACTGAAATTTTTATTTAAAGAATTTATAACCCCCCTCCCCCCCAAAAAAAAAAAAACGAAATTTTTTATTTTTTATTTTTATTTTTATAGGTTTTTCTAGGAGTTTTAGTATTTTTTGTTTTCATTTTACTAGGGGTAGTTTTGTCATTGGGGAGAAAATTGACAATTTTTGGTAGTTTGAGGGGACATTGTCACAATTGAAAGTTTGGGAGGGACATTGTCTATTGGGTGGTAGTTTAAAGGGGGTATGTAAAGTTTCCCTAAAAAAAATAAAATAAAAATATGAAAGCCCTCATGTGGCTCGATCCACCACCGCATGCATGTACAGATCTTTTATGTATAGAACTTTTGACACTTTTTCGCATATCATTGTAGTTGTTACTGTCATTGTACTGGTATTGATAATGTTTGGTTTAAGCATTGTAAGACTGCTTACATTTGTTCTGCACCTCTAGGTGCATGTGCTTCACCATACGTTTGTAATTTTGCTTTCTACATGCGGTACTTAAGGTGCAAACTTCCTGGGGATTTGAAGTTTGTTCCTACTGTATATATATTTTTTTAACTTGAAGGCTTTACATCTCATTGTAAGAGGAAGAGAAGAGAAAAGGTATGCAATATTGCAACTCAAGTAGGTGTTTATACCTGAATAGAGAAAAAAAAAAGAAGAAGAAAAAAGTAGGTGTTTATACCTTCGAATCTTCTGTGGCTTGGTGGTTAGTTGTTTGTTTTTCTAGTCCTAAGTTCAAAGATTCTGTTGAAATAATTATTAGGATTGGATGACATGTTGAAGTTTGTGGGGAAAACCAAATTACGGAAATAATACTGGAAGCAATATAAAGAAAATAACACAGAATTTACGAGTGGTTTGGTGTTAGACATTAATTTGTTTGTTTACAATACTAACATAAAAAAATTTAGTACCTTTAACATTTCTCAAACCTAAAACCCTTTTCAAACACAAGGTTTGTGATTAATTTTCAGATTCATTTCTATTAAAATAATCATCCTTTAAATAGGAACTTTACAGTGACATTCACAGCAACTTCCTCGTTATTTTCCCTACATTTAAGGATCTAAACTATTTTTTGTTTCCTTATGTCAAAATACACCCCAATAGCTTCCATAATCATTCCCTATATCATTAAAATATTTGTTTTTTTAATTATATTATATATATGAGAGGAGAGATGAGAGATAATTGTGATACATGACTCATGAAAGAAGAGAGGAGAGACGAGAGAGAATCATTTTTTATTTATTTTAATAATCATAAGGATTGCAATAGTGGAACTCAAAGCATTGGGTTCTACTGTAGCAATCATAATGTTTAGGGTTCATTTAGGGAGTCTGCTATAGGACTTTTTTTGCGATTTTTTAGACATATTCCTTAAACTTAAGAAATAGACTACCTTATAGGGAATCTGCTGAGAATGCTCTAAAGACTTGAATTAGAACTTCTACACTCTTTTGGAGATAAATTCCTAGCTAGAACGATAACTAATGCAATATTGACTATAAAATAAATAACTTGATAATTGAAATACAAATACACTCATGTTTATCTCTAATCTAAAATTACTAATAACAAAACTAATTTAAACTAATCTTAAATAAAATCAAATCCCTAACATTCATTTCCCCTTAAAAGAACCTTGTCCCCAAGGTTCAAAATAACAATCGATAATAAATGAAAAAGATAATGAATATCCTAGTCACTCCTTTGAGACCTGTCTTGAACTTGGATACTTCATAGGTGGCACCACATGAGAGAAGCACAAATTAAGCTTGTACCACTTGAGATAAGACGAAGCAAACATGTCTTTTGAATAATCTTGAGAATTCTTTGGCTTTTGTAAGAGCCTATTTGGGATTGTGATTTTAAAAATAGCTTTTTTAAAAATAGTGTTTTTGAAATTGCTACTTTTTAAAATTGTACAGGTGTTTGGAAAAACATGTTAAAATGTACTTTTTATTATTATTAGTATTGTTATTATTATTATTATTAATTGAGCGTTTATATAATATTAGCATATACTTGCGATTTCATGGCCAAATTACTGATAAGGACATTGTGGAAGCAGTTTTCGGCACGGTGAATTCAAGGGGGCCCAAGTCTTCAAGCTACGCCTCTCGTGGTTTGCCTTTCTGTGAGTCTTTTAGTAAATCTACAAAACCAGAGCATACGTTAAGAGGATATGCCGGGTGTTGGCTAGCAGTTCCTCTTCCGATGCTTAAGTCAGTATGTATCTTAGCTTAGTAAGCCAATTCGTGGTCCCTCATACCTTTGTAGTGAGGCATTTTATAGTTGAACATGTGGAGGTGGTAACAGCCGGGAGGGTTAATATTTGTGTTCCCTTTCCTTATGACCGGTAGAAGGCCATTACATATGTTGATCCGAGGATAGCTTGTACCTGTGAGACGTCTTTAAGAGTAGGACCGTAACCGTCCCAGTGATCTTGCTAGGCGTGGGCTTGCTGAGCCTTGTAAATGTATCCGGACATTAAGTGTGGGAGGTTCACTGTGATCCCATGCCTGGACTTTGGCTGTCAGAGAGCGTAGGGAATGATATTGTATCCATTGCTTTGTATTGGGCGCATTCGGTGAGCCCATTTGGATATACCGGGTTTTCTTGGGCTCATGGGCCCTTGACCCGAGGCTCAGGCGATGGGTTTATGTGTAACAGTTACCCCCCGAATTCCTTCTGTCCAGACTTTGGGAGGAGAGAATTTAAACTTTTGATCTTCTGGTGGTTTTTTTTTTTTTTTTTTCTTAGGGTGGACCGTTCAAGTGTTTTTCCCTGCTTGGTTCCCTGTAGCCGTTTTCCTTGGCGTCTTAACCATTTATGGAACTTGACATTTGCACGTCCTGGATATTCTGAGATTTGTTGCAATCTTTCGATTTCCAAATCTTTTGTCTTCATCCACGTAAATGCGTTGTTGCTCATCCACGTGTTCTGCTGGGTGTGATTCAAAAACTATCGAAACAGATTTCGATTAGCGAACGGTTCCTATGGTTACGTTATTTGAAGGGAAAGTTGGCTTGAGTCTCTTCGGTTCAGGCGTGACTGTTAGACTCGTGATGTTTTTGCATTGAATGCCTTGCGCCTTGTCCGAGGTTTCTCATCCTATAAAGATTTTGCCTCCGATCTTCGTCGTTCAAGCCTTCTAGATTTCCATCCATTTCTTAAATCTTAGAGCATTTGATTTTCCCAGTGGTCATGTCTTCTCAGAAGCTTTTAGTACAGGTTGACGAAATCTCCAATGAGCAATCATCGGAGATTCCTTTGATTCGCCGCTCAGGCGGCTCTTTAGCCAGAGTGTGTCCAGTTGGCAAAGAATCTCCTTCATCCTTGCGCCTAGACTTTGCGCGCCGACAAAGACCCTACCTCTCGGTGGAGGATGAGAGGGTGCTCTGTCACAACTATGACATACCCTCATCGGTTTCGTTGCATTTTCCAGATGGCTCTACTGGAATGGTTGGTGGTCTTGGGGAAATCTTCATTCGTGAACGTATGTTCATGGCAAGAGTTCATCTGCCCTTCTCTCCCATAGTGAGAGAAATGTTGTCCTTTTCGGGGGTAGCCCCTGTGCAACTTATGCCAAACGGCTGGCGTTATTTCATGGCCACCCTTCGGTTGTTGCCTTCTGTGTTCCTGGGAAAGACCCTATCGATCCCCAAATTTTTTAACATATTTGGGCCTCATTTTTACCTCACTTCCGAGACGGTCACCTTCATGGTTCGCGAGAAGAACCAATTTATCGAGCTCGGGAAAACCTTCTCCAACAACAAATAGTGGGCGGAGCAGTTTTTTTACATATCTGGGAATTGGGAGGTGTCGACGTTCGAGGCTCTACCCTTGCAGCATTCTGTTCCCCGGGAATGGGGAGTCTCCTGAGAAAGCTGTAAGTGTTTTCAATTCTTCCTCCTTTCTCCTTTTATCCAGCCTCATACGTTCTTACTTCCCTTTCTACTGTTGGGAAGGAATGTCCTGCATTGAGCCCAAAGCAGCAAGGCCGGGTTAACTACATCCTGGAGTATTCTCAGCTCCTCGAGAACGCAGATCAGATGCTTTTTGGTGGCATCATTAATGATTCCGCTCTTCGGGAGTGCCTGGGATACCAGATTCCGGTGGACAAGGTTATCTGGGATCGTTAGGGGAACCCAAAAAGATCCAATCCAATTGGTGACAAGACAGTTTCGAAGTCGTCTACCGGGCCCCCAAGCAAGAAGAGTCGAGCGCACAAGAACGTCTCATCTTTGGGGAAGCTGGTCTGTTTCAAAGGATTCATGTCCAGCCTCCAAGCTATCGGGTTTCCTTGCTCAAGGCTAGGTTTCGTCAGCTCCTAGGTCTGCGATCAACCCGCCGTTATTTAAGAGGAAGGCTGATAGAGGTAAGGCACCCCTGGAACCGCGTTTGGTCTTATTGCAAATTTTAATACTCGCAAGTGCACGAATCGTTTGCAATATAATGAATTGCAAGTGCTATGTCGAACCCACAGAGAAATGTATTTTTGAAAGAGTAATTTAAATCTAAACTAATTAAATCCTAACCTAGTTCTAAAAAAAGCTTGAATTTTGAGTTTTGAAAATTAAAGGATAAATAATAACTAAATAAAATAAAACAAAAGGTAAAGACTAAGGTTTAGGAATCCACACTCACCGAATCATAACAACATACTGCATTTTATCAATACTTATCCGAAATTCTCACAATTTAAATCTTATGTATGTTTTACTATGCTTCAAAGAATTAATCAAAACCATCTCATGTATCCAGTCATTGACCAAATCACAAAAGGAATCCAAAATCAATTGAAACACCAGATGTATCTGTAGAACAAATCATAAGGGCTATCCAATTTTTATGAGTTAAAAACCAAACAATCAATCATATGAAACTATCTCAAATCATCACATGTATCCGCGAATCACAAGAGATATCCAATAATCACTCCATACATTGATTAGAAGTAAAACAATTGAAATATAAAACTCAATAAAATAGGATAAATAAAGACTTACATAAAAGTGATGTCGTTCATCGGTGAGGCTTTATCCCCAACCTTAGCTAGGAATTTAGCTCCG
>NC_081551.1:10168726-10196226 GCF_901000735.1 Corylus avellana | reverse complement strand
GCTTCCGGACGACAACACGTCATATTTCTGCTTAAAACGGCGCCTCCCAAAGTGTCTTTACAAGAGAAAAACATTGTATATAAATAATAAAAACTAGGGTTCAGCGCTGCCAGGTCAACGTAAGGGCGCTCGATCGCACTTGAAGTGCGCTCAAGCGCACTTGGCTCTTCAAGGCTCCTGCAGCGTAGCACTTAAGCGATGTATGCTAGGGTTGACGTGGTTATCCGCTCGAGCGTGCTCTGCATGGGATCGAGCGCACCTGCGCTCGATCGTCGCTCTTGTGCGCTGGATCGCACTTCCAGGGAACTTCAACTCCTTTGCTTATTTCCACCCTTAAACCGCAGTTTTCTCTTAATGACCCACAACACATCAAAATACCAAAACTAACAAAAACATCAGAAATTAACATAGCTAAGAGCTTAACAAACATAAGTTAAAGGGGCCCAAATGTACAATATTTGGCACTCATCAACATCATGAATGAAAATACAAAAAAAGTGAGGTTTGCTTCTTCTATTGGTTCTTCAAAGAACTTGTGAACTTATTAAGGATTCTTCCTTGTGGCGTTCAAACTTTATACCTTCGGTTCGTGTTTTATTTATAAACGTTGGGTCGAGGGTTGTTACTTTATACCTTCGGTTCGCATTTCATGTATAATTGTTGGGTCGGGATTTTCTTTCAAAAAAATCTGAATTTTAGCTTTCTTGGGTCAATATTCCAATATTGTTTGTTGGGTGTCAAAAGCATGTCGATTGAGGTTCGCATCAATATGCAGCCTCATCTTTGGATAGACATTTGAGCAGAGGGAGGGTCTAACCCCTTCGATACAGAACACCATCAACTAGCGTGTACAGTGCTGCTTGGATGCGGATCTTCTGTGCTAGTTTGTTATCGGATGGCAACTTGCCTTCCTTGAGAAATTGTAGGATGTCGCGGCCCCAATCTGGACACTGCTCTCTCCTCAATGCAGCTACTTGATTCGTTTGGCCAATTGACGGTTCGGTTAGCTACTGGACTGGGTGATCAACCGTTATGATTTCTTCCTCGGCCGCGGAGCCCATATGAGTTAGGGAGTCTACTTGTGAGTTTTCTTCTTTGGGAATCTTCGTAAAGGTTACTTTGTTGAAAGATTCCATGATCTCCTTCACCTTCGCCAGATATTTCTTCATTTTGCTTCCTCGAGCCTCGTATTCATCCCAAACGTGTCCAACCACTACTTGGGAATCACTTTTGACTTCCAAGTTCTTGACTCCCATTTCATTCGCCATGTTCATACCGAGCATTATGGCCTCATATTTAGCCTCGTTCTAAATTTTAGCTGTACAGCTGCTTCACATTTCTCACCATGAGGTCCCTCGAGCACAACAACGATCCCGCTACATTTCCGAGTTGAGGACCCATCTACAAATGCTACCCATGTCTCTCCCGGATTGGCTCCTTCTTCCTCGGAGACGTCATAAAATTCGGCCAAAAAATTGGCTAATGCTTGCTCTTTCAAGGATGTTCTCGAATGGAATTCTATGTCAAATTCTTCAAGTTCTATGGCCCAATTGGCTAATCTCCCTGACAAATCTGTCTTTTGCAGGATTTTTCATAAGGGATACTTAATCAATACCTTAATTGTGTGTGCCTGAAAGTATGGCCTCAACCTCCGAGCGGATGTGACCAAAGCGAATGCTAACTTCTCAATCCGAGGGTATCTTTCTTTGGCACCGTGTAGGGCTTTGCTGACGAAGTAGACAGGCTTTTGTACTCCTTGCTCTTCATGGATTAAGGCAGAGCTTATAGCTAATGGTGATACCGCCAAATATAGGTACAAAGCTTCCCCTTTGACCAGTTGGCTCAGTAGCGGTGGGTTGACTAGGTATTCTTTCAATTCCAAGAAAGCTTTGTCGCATTCTTGACTCCAGGAGAAGGCTTTCTTCAGGATTTTGAAGAAGGGAAGACATTTGTCGGTTGAGTGAGAGACAAACTGATTCAATACCGCTATTTTGCCTGTCAGCTGCTGAAGCTGCTTTATGCTTTGAGGTGATTGCATGTCCAAGATCACCTTGATTTTCTCAGGGTTAGCTTCAATTCCCCTTCAGGAGACGTTGAACCCAAGAAACTTGCCCGAAGCTACTCCGAATGCACACATAGAGGGATTGCGCTTCATCCCATTGTGCCTTAGCATATCAAATGCCTCGGCTAGGTCTGCTATGTGATTGATTGCCCGTATGCTTTTCACAAGCATATTATCTACATACACCTCCATGTTTCGTCCAATCTGTTTTCGAAACATTTTGTTGACTAACTATTGGTATGTTGCTCCCGCATTTTTTAGTCCGAACAACATGACTCGATAGCAATACAAATCTGTGTTGGTCATGAAAGCTGTTTTTTCTTGGTTGGACTCATGCATGAAAATCTGGTTGTATCCGGAGAATGCATCCATGAAGTTTAGCAGCTCATGTCCCGAAGTTGAGTCCACAAGCTGGTCGATTCGAGGCAAGGGATAGTTGTCTTTGGGGCATGCTTTGTTGAGATATGTGAAATCAACACACATCCTCCATTTCTCGTTTGACTTCTTTACCAGCACCACATTCGCCAACCAAGTGGTGTATTGGATTTCCTTAATGAATCCGGCTTCATGAAATTTCTTGACTTCCTCAGTGGCAGCTTTACTATTTTTAGGCAAGTATCCCCTTCGCTTTTGTTGTACCGTTTTGGAATTAGGGTCGGCGTTTAGCTTGTGCACCATGACTGAAGGTGCTATTTCGGGCATGTCATCATGACTCCAGGCGAATACATCGCAGTTACTGTGGAGGAAGGTCTTGAGCTCTTTCTTGGTGATTGGATCTAGTTGAGACCCAATTTTGATAACTCTATCGGGTTCGTTGACCAAGAATTCGTCAAGATCTTCAACCGGTTCACCGCCCTTTAATTGTTATCTTTCCTCCTTGCTAGCGTTCCCTGGATTGGGATTTTTGGGCATTCTTTCATAGAAATTTTGTAACATTGCCTGGCTGCCCGTTGATTACCCCTAATTTCCCCGACTCTTTGATCCGTCAGGAATTTCACCTTGAGGTGTGGGGTTGATGTGATGGCTCTTAGTTCATTGAGAGCCTTTCTCCCAATAATGGCATTGTAAGCTGAAGGTCAGTCGACCAATAGGAAACGTACCATTATAGTTGCTTGCCTTGGATATGACCTGGTTGTGACCGGTAGCTCAATTGATTAGACTGGCTGTACTTGTTCCCCCGTGAATCCCATCAAGGGTAGTTTGTTGGGACAATTTTCTCTTGTCCCAGGTTTAACTTCTTGAATGCAGACCAATACAGGATGTTCGCCGAGCTCCCATTGTCCACCAGGATATGATGGACGTTATGATTTTTCACCGTTAGGGTGATAACCAAAGCGTCCGTGTGTGGGTGCGAGATACCCAGGTAGTCCGCATCCGAGAATCCGATCACCATCTCGCTTCTTTGGGACTGCTTTACGGGCCTCCCAATAGTATAGACTTCATGAGAGCCTTCCAGTTGCTGGGTATAGGCCTTCCTCGCTCTCCTTGATTCTCTTCCCCCGACAAATCCTCCAATTATGGTGCGGATTTTCAGGAGGTTAGCTTGATGTTAGGGCTCACAGGTTGGGCTTACTAGCATAGGCCTTCCTCGGTGCTTTTCTCGTCTTACTCTGTCTTCCCAAGGATACCTGTCCTGGTTTCGGCGGTTAGTGCTTCTTCTTCGGTACCGTTCTTGCAGCTGTTGATTTAGGGGAAGATGGTGGTGTATTTCTCGGATGAAGTTTTCCTGAGGTGGAGCCGCTCTCCGTTGTTCTCCCAAGAATCCCACAAGTTTACCATTTTGGATAAACTTTTCAATGAGGTGCCGCAAGGCGATGCAGCCCACTGTATAATTCCCGTTGACCTCGTGGAACTCGCAATACCAATCTGAGTTCTGATTTTGCGGTGCCCTGGGAGGTCTTCGGTATTCCGGATCCTTCTTGATTTCTATCAGAACCTCAGAAATGTTGGCGTTGAGTGGAGTGAAGTTGTGATTACTAAACTTCTTCTTGAAATGCTTTGGGGCGTCGAACCCCGATAGATCTTTCCTCTTCTTTTCTTCCAGCTTCTTAGGAGTCTTCTGGGCCGACCTCATTGCCTTCAAGGTCTCCTCTTCATTAATAAACTCCTCTACTTTGTCTAGTAGCTCCTAGAGGGTGTTTGGTTGCTTTCTTGCGATCTTCCTTGCCAAGGGCTCGTTTGGCGAGATTCCGTTGTAGACGACGGAGAAGATTACACCATCCAAAGGATCTTCCACCTTCAGTTTTTTGGTGTTAAACCGAATCATGTATTCCTTTAAACTCTTTGCTTCTCGTTGGTGGAGCGTCAATAGGTACCTGAATGGCTTCTTCCTTTCTCTAGAACCCAGGAAATGGGTGAGAAAATCCGAGCTAGATCCTCGAAGGTAGCCATGGAATTAGGGGCTAAGCTTCGGAACCATTCCCTAGCATTTCCCGAGAGTGTAGTCGGGAAGGCTCTGCATGCTATCTCATTGGGAATGGCATGCAGCGTCAGATGCACCCAATAGTTCTCCAGATGCTCCGTTGGATCTCCGACTCCACTGTAGCTCAGAATTTGTGGTGTTTTGAACTTGTGGGGGAGTGGATGATCGATCACTTGTTTGGTGAAGGGTGTCTCTGTCCCAGCGAAGAGCTTCCTCACCACTACAGTCTTGTACTTCTCTTTCTTCTCCATGGCTTCTAGCTTGGTTTTAAGCTCTGCCAATGCTTTGTCTAGCTCCCCTTGTGGAGCCGTGATTGGTAGTGGTTCCACTGTCACCTTTGCGAGTATGGCTACGTGGGGGAGGGTGACACTCGCCTTTATGGCTGTGATCGTCAGAGTGGAGGTTCTCGTCATCAGAGTGATGATATTGATTTCTTAGCCCATCTGACTGTTCAGCTTGATTGACTTGGGATGGAGACAAAAATCGGCGTCGCAGCTCCTCATTCTTCTGGATTAGAAGCGCCATTTGTGCTTTGAGAAAAGCAATGCGTTCCTTGTCGCCAGCATTCTGATGCGCCGGTGGGAGCCTTTGATTATCTTACGTTGGTGGTTCTTCAGTGCGAGCTCGGCTTCTTGACCTTGTATTCACCATTGCTGCAAATATTTGTTTTTGTAAGAACGAATAGTCATTCCCACAGACGACGTCAAACTGTTGAAGCAGTTTCCTACACGGTGAATTCAAGGGGGCCCAAGTCTTCAAGCTACGCCTCTCGTGGTTTGCCTTTCTGTGAGTCTTTTAGTAAATATGCAAAAGCAGAGCACACGTTAAAAGGATACGCCGGGTGTTGGCCGGTGGTTCCTCCTCTGATGCTTAAGTCAGTATGTATGTTAGCTTAGTATGCCAATTTGTGGTCCCTCATACCTTCGTAGTGAGGCATTTTATAGTTGAACATGCGGAGGTGGTAATGATGGCCAGGCGGAGGATCTGAGATTTAGGCATAACGGCCGGGAGGATTAATATTTGTGTTCCCTTTCTTTATGACCGGTAGGAGGCCGTTACATACGCTGATCCGAGGATAGCCTGTACCTATGAGACGTCTTTAAAAGTAGGATCGTAACCGTCCCTGTGATCTTGCTAGGCACGGGCTGGCTAAGCCTTGTAAATGCATCAGAATGTTAAGTGTGGGAGGTTCACTGTGATCCCATGCCTGGACTTTGGCTGTCTGAGAGCGTAGGGAATGACATCGTATCCATTGCTTTGTATTGGGCACATTTGGCGAGCCCATTCGGATATACCGGGTTTTCTTGGGCTCGTGGGCCCTTGACCCGTGGGCTCGAGCGATGGGTTTATGTGTAATAGACATTTCTTTATAGCAGTAAAATAACTTTTTTAGAAAAATATAGGAAAAAATTCACTTTGTCCTGAAGTTTAAGAAGTTTTTCAATTTGAACCCCAAAGTTTAAAAATTGGCAATATATCCCCTAATGTTTCAAGAATTTTCAATGTAAACCCTCTGTTAATATTTTCCGTCTAAATGGATGAAATTCACCACACATGCTTCTCTTTCAATTTTGTCCTCATTAAAACCTAAAGAATTACTGCTTGTTTGATTCACCAACGGATTACTGCTCCGATCTCAACTCCTCGTGAAGAAGAAATTATCGCAAAGAAGTTAAAGAAGATTAGTGCCATAAAATCATTGGCTGCAGAAAAGAAGACTGGTCAGAAAACTTCCGAAGGCCTCCGAGGAGAGGGAAGAGAATCAGTGGTGTCGACCCCACAGAAGTCTTCCAGACCAAATCCTCCGAAGTTCTATCTATATCATGAACTAAAGCTTCCCTGTCAATAGGTTTTTTCCAGCTTTTGGAGATTTCCTCCAAAATCATCCCACCATCTGTCGTCTCCATTACTAATTTTCCCTTCGTTGACAAAGCCGAAAACTCCACCACCAATGACGTCAACAAAGCTAGAATAAACAGAAATATCAAAACCCAAAAGCAATTAAAATGAAAATAAATAAATAAACCTGTAAAAGCAATGAAATCAGGCTTCTTAGCTTCGAGCATTCTCTTGAGAAACCTGGTCGTGTTGAGATCGGAGCAGTACTCGAACTCGGACTCCAACACATCCCGGCACCAACTCATCATTCCGTTACCAAAATGCATATCAGCCACCTTAACCCATCACAAACAAAAACCCAAAAAAAAAGAAGATCAATATTACTCTAAAAAATAAAGAATTGATGAACCCCTCATTGGAAGAACTGCAGAAGATGGAAACGACCTGGAGGATTTTGAAAGTTCCATCGGAGTGGAACCGGAGGGGGAAGATCTGGGTATCTCTTGACGCGAACAGTGTCGTTCCCTAGTACTAACTTGTGAGCTACAAGGTTATGAAGAAGATGTAGTATTAAGAAGATGAAGGCCAAGTAGAGCAAAGAGTGCTGCCATTTTCCAGTTGGTGGAGATTCCATTAGGTTTTCCGGCCAGGAACATAGACGACGAAGATGAGGGGGAGATTATCCAATTTTGTCAACGAGGACAAAATTGTCTATAAGCTTCTATTTTTAAAATGCCTGTAAACAAAAGTACGACATATAAGTGGTGTTTGATAAATGAATTGGCCTAGACACTGTAGTTGATGTAGATTGATGTGAAAAAAAAGTAAGAAAGTTTTGTTTAAAAAAGTGAAAAAGTTTTGTTTTGTAGTGATTTTTTTATTTGAATAATAATAAAAAATGAATGATGTGATATAAAAAGTGAAAATGTGAAAATGTTTTTATATTAATTTTTTTGGGAAATGGTGATGAACAGTGTTTAAGCCAACTCTAACCCCTTTACCATACAAGGCCATAATTTGACATTAACTCTAAATTTTGTACTTAGCCAATTGCTAACATTAAATATTGTTATAACAGTAAAATAACTAACATTGTCTATAAGTTACCATTTTTAACATCTCTACAAACAAAAGTATGACTTATAATTTGACATAAATTTTGAGTTTTCTACTTAGGCAATTATATATTGTTATATTACTTGTTTCTATATATATATATATATATATATATATTTTTGTTTTTGTGTTTTTTTTTTTTTTTCTTGAAACATATTCCAAATAGACATATAATAAAAAATAGAAGAACAATTCATCAAATTAAACTAATAATGTTTATCAAATTTAATTGTTATATAATTCACCAATAATTTAAATTAGTACTTGATAAATCACCCAAAAAAACTTAAAGACAGTGATGGGTCACTGTGCCCTGATCCGTCACTGATCAAGCACACTGGCCATGCGCTCGAGCGCACTCGTCTGCCACATAAGCCCTAGTGCCAATTTTAGGGTTTTAAACCCTAAAAACCCTTATAAAAAGACAGCTACACTTCAAGAAAAGGAGGCTGGTGACAAAGTCCGATTTTTCTACATTTTTTCTCTCTTTATTTTAGTTTTCCTTAGGGTTAGATTTATTTTTCAATAATCATGTGAAGCTAAATTCTCAACTGATTAAATGCGTACTACAACAAATCTACTCATCAAGGGCGACTGTGAAGTCGATGCTAATGCTCACGTATTAGTGTTGACTTTTGAGAGTCGACGCTAATAGGTGAGTATTAGTGTCCACCTTGTAGTGGACGCTAATAGTCAACCCAAAAGATAAGTATTAGCGTCCACCTTACAGTGGACGCTAATATACTAGCGGGAATTATATCAAAGGCAGGAAAACTATTAGGGGCGACAAAATAACTTGTCAACGTTGATAGTTTCGTATTAGCATCCACTAAAAGTGGACACTAATAGTCCTATATAACAATAAAATAAATAAATAAATAAATAACAGTCCTTAATACCATCCACATTGAAAGTAGACGTTGATGATGGAGCATTAGAAAGCTCTTGTACAAAAAAATAAAATAAAATAAAAAAAAAACAAATTAAAATAAAAGCTCAATAGCGTCCACTCAACGTAGACGCTGATGATAAATTATTAGCATCCACTGTGAAAGTGGACGCTGATGATGGATCATTAGCGTCCACTAGAGTGGACGCTAAAGCGCTTGTACAAAAAAAAATAGAATAAAAGCTCAATAGCGTCCATTCAACGTAGACGCTGATGATATATTATTAGCTTCCACTTTAAAAGTGGACGCTGATGATGGATCATTAGCGTCAACTAAAGTGGATGCTAAAGCGCTTGTACAAAAATAAAAAAATAAAAAACAAATTAAATTAAAAGCTCAATAGCGTTCACTCAAAGTGGACGCTCATGATATATCATTAGCGTCTACTTCGATAGTGGACGCTGATGATGGAGTATTAGTGTCCACTAGAGTCGACGCTAAAGCGTTGTACAAAAATAAAAAAATAGAAAACAAATTAAACTAAAAGCTCAACTGCGTCCACTTAAAGTGAACACTGATGATATATCACTAGCGTCTAATTACACCCCGAGTTGCCATTAGCGTGTCTCAAACAATCCCTTATTTAAGTTTCTTGTTCACCTTATTTCAGTTTCTTGTTCAAGCTTTAATTGTATAAAACTTAACCTTTCAATTATTCAGTAAGATATATAGGAAAGATAAATCATGATTAGAAGCTATTTTAGGGATCAAACAGGAAGTACCAAGTGTAAATTATGTCATATCTGATTGTGACCAAGCAATATATTTGACTTTAGTCTTTCTTTTTTGCCTTAAAACCTTCTTGCAAACAAATATTGCCTTGGAAGTAATAAATGTTGGTGGTTGACAAAGGTATCAACAATATTTTGATTTCAGTTTCACAGCAGCAGTTTCAGAAATGCTTGTCCAGAGCACCATAAAGGACCTGTATTTCCTTTTTGATAAGTAATATGCATGGCCACAACCTTTTGGTTGCCTTTTTGCTATTCTTTTGTCATGAATTTTTATTGTTTCTTTTCATTAGAATCATTTATATATCTTTTGAATATGATTTTGTCTTTTAAAACTACTTTTTTTTTTTTTAGTTTGTTAGGACCATTAGCATCCACTGTAGTAGAGGCTAATGGTGCCACCATCAGCGTCCACTTTTGTTTGGATGCTGATGGTTAATTTTTATTTTTTATTTTTTTAAGACTCATTAAAGTGGATGCTAATGGTGTCACCATCAGCGTCCACTTTCGTTTGGACGTTGATGGTTGATTTTTTATTTTTTATTTTTTTTAAGACTCATTAATGTCCACTTTCGTTTGAACGTTGATGGTTGTTTTTTTTAATAATTTTTTGGGACCATTAGTATCTAGTTTTGTTTGGACGCTGATGGTTTATTTTATTTTTTTAATTTTTTAAGACTATTAGCGTCGACTTTGAGTGGACGCTAATAGTGCAACTATCAGCGTCGAGTCAAAGTGGACGCTAATAGTGGAGCACTAGCGTCGACTTTAGATTTCATCCACTCCAGCATTAACGTCCAAAATATAAGACTTTTAGCGTCCACTTTGTCGACGCTAAAAGATCATTATTAGCGTCCACTTTTGAGTTGATGCTAATAATCAAATAATTGATCATTAGCGTCCAACAGTCGACATTGTTGATCAATAGCGTCAACTTCGGAACTTTTAGCATCCAAACAGAGTTACCCCTAAAGACCTGATTTCTTGTGTAAGGTTGAGGATGAAGCCCCACCGATAAAAACGACAACACTTTGGTAAATTAATATTATTCTAAGTTTATGGGTTTTTAAACTTTCAATTGTTTTGCTTTAATTCAATTATTGAAATTACTTTTTGATATCTATTGTGATTCCCGGATACATGTGATGTTTTATGAGAATTTCATGTAATTTTTTGCTTGGATCTTCATTAAAATAAAATTAGATATCTACTTGTTTTTTGTCTGACAGATACAATTGATGATTTGGTTAAATCTGGATATCTCTTTTGATTTTGTACAATTGATGGATACATTAGATCTTTTGATTGATTTGTAAAGTATGGCAAGACATACATAGGCTTGTACTTGTGAGAACTTAAGATTTTATTGACGAACATGAATGTGTTGTTCCGACTTGGTGGGTCTAGATTCCACAACTTTAGTATTTGTATTTTGTGATTATTTTTATTTTATTTAGTTTATGTTTGTTTATTTTAAAAATCAAAAAACTTTTGGAATTAGGTTATGATCTAATTAGTTTAGATTAAAATTGTTTTTAAAAACACAATTCTCTGTGGGATTGACCTCGCACTTGCAAAACTCCTTTATTGTAAACGAATCGTGCACTTGCGAGTACATTTAAAACTCACAACATACAACGTAATTAGGGCTGTTAAGTGAGCGAAGCGTCTCGCGAGCAAGCTCGGGCTCGGTTCGCATAAGCTCGGCTCGTGCTCGACTCGAATATTAAATGAAGCACTTCATGAACACAAATCCCGGCTCGAATATTAAACGAAGCAAGCTCGGCTCGACTCGGCTAAGCTCGTGAACAGCTCGTATAAGCTCGAGTGTGTGTATATATATATATATATATAAACTAAGTAATAGATAATTAATTATAAATCTCATAATTATTAAAACCTTAAAATTGCATTTATATTTAAGTATTAGAGAATGAAAAATTCTAAACCCTTTGTGATGAAAGAGAGAGAGAGCAATCATTAAAAAGACCTCGATTCAATTAGAGCAGATCCAAACGAAAGGAAGAAGAATCAAACAAAAACTATTGAGGGAGATTGCGAAAGGCATAAACTATTGATGAATTAAACAGATCCAAACACTATCACTACATGTCTGGTGAGTGAGAATGAGAGAGTGGGAAATGAGAGTTCAGGTGGAAGATCCGTTGTGACTGGTGAGGGGGATTGAGAGAGAGACGTTAAAAAAATATTTTTTTGTAGGGGGCGTTGTCCCAATGCAGTCTGAATGTAACCTGTTAACTTGTCCCACATTGTTAAGAAAACATCAATCTCCAAGTTTGCTTATCTATAAAATGATGCATATCCTCTCTCTTTGAAACCAAATGCCTTGCTGTATTGACTCAGGCTCCATACTCGACTAGCCAGGCTAAGCAAATACTCATATGCAAACTAACTTCTTAAGCCATTTAAGAGTACTTGAAGTTAAATTTTTTTTTTAAAACAAAAACATTAAATATAAGAGCCAGCTCGCGAGCTGGCTCGGCTCGACTTATCATTAGCTCGAGCTCGATTTTTTTGGCTCGCCCTTGAGCTCGACTCGAGCTCGAGCTCGAGTAAAATTTAAATGAGCCAAGCTTGAACAAGGGAAGCTCGCTCAAGCTCGGCTCGTTTACACCCCTAAACGTAATCAAAGAGAAGCACATATAAACCAAATTATATGCACATCACACAAAAGTTCATGAACAATATAAAAGACATACAACCCATATTATATGCAAATTATAAAGTCATGAGTCAAAACAATAAAAACAAGTTTCCCCTTTACAATACTTCTCCCCCTTTTTGTCTAAATGGTCAAAGGGATTTAGAATGTAACACATTCTCCCCAAATTAACAACTCCTATGATACGACAAGAGGAAAGAGAGTAAACAACAATAAGAAAGACACATGTGAAATGATTTAAGTAAAGAACTACATATAAACAAGCATGTGTCAAGATATCTTATATAATATGTCAAAGAATACAAAATATATGAAAGACACCACAAAACAAAATGGCTCTAATGTTAACTCTCCCTTAACATGAACGACCGCTCCCTAACAAGTGTCTCCACAAACCACATTCTCCCAATTTTTGTCGTAACAGACAAGTGAAGAAACTCAAGTGGCATCACTTGTATCCTTGAAAGCTATAAACAAGGAAGTACAAAAAAGCAAAGTAGGAACATAGAAGGCTCAAGTCAAAACATATGCTATGAGCACAAAACACAATATCAGAGCATGAAATGCTCAAACTATACACATGAAAATGCAAAAGGGTCCAAAGAAACAACTTCTATTCAAATGTCCAATTCATATCATCCAAGCAAGGTTGAGATGCATGAGAAAAAAAAAAAAAAAAAAAGCACAACCAAGATAGCATTTGGCAATCTCAAGAACATTTCATAAATAGGCTGTAAACTCACAATCACAACATGTGAATGAACAATTGCAATATCTCAACACACAATCAAAAGGCAATTGTCACCAATTTCACATATTATGTGAATATGTAATGGGAAAAACTAGAATCAAATTAACATGTTATCAAAAAAATAACTCTGCATCTGTAAATGAAACTCAAAACAACCCAACATGTTAAGTTATGGAAGATCCACAATCACAACCCATGAACCCTACATTCTCCTCAAAAACAAATCCAAAGAAGAGTACCAAATGTATGAGCCAAGAAAATGAAATACCAATCGTACATCCAAAATACATTAGCACCTGAATCATGGAGCCCAAAACATCGAAAAACAAAAGACACATGCACACTTCTCTATAAATGCCTATGAAACAAACGCATGCATTAAAGCTATACAAAATAAAGATCCCAAAAAATTGAAAGTGAATAACCATAGGTTTATCGAAATTTCAACAACATAACAAATGGATAACAAGCATGCAATACGCAGGAAGGATAAAATCTAGAGGCATGCAAAGGCACAAAACAATCAATCACAAAATAATTCAATCACCCAAGCAAAGGTGAAGTAAAAGTTAATGATTACTTTATAAAAGAAGTAAGTTATGTGTTTACTTCAATGAAGAAGAATATGAAGTGAAATACTCTTGTGGTTTTTTTGAGTTATTGTATTGATCATAAGGAAAGTTAAATCAGTTCCACTAAAATATATTCATAATGCATAGAAGGAAAGATTTAAAACGAAAATATACTTTTGTTAAGAATAGCTATGATGGTTTGAATGATAACCCTCATGCACAAAGATATAACATGTGCAATTTCTTCTTATGAATTATGCATCGATTGCATCAACAAACGTGGACCATTACATAAAATGTGATGATTCAGGTATATATGTTAAAGAAGAAAGACCTTGACTCAAGGTGTGAACCCATTTTAGCTTTCCATCACCCTCTACGTGCATTTTTACATGTAATGAAGCTATCGATGGGATGACATAAAAGTAATAAGGTGCTTAATCTCTCTAGTTCGCAATAAAGGGAGGCTACCAAAATAAAAATAAAAAGTATCTACAGTAGAAAAAAGTGGTTAAGAGGTTAAAAACTAGAATTAGCCTTTCATTGAAAAATGTGATAAAAATATGGCTAAAGTGTCTATTGTTGAGTGCCAAATATTGCATATTTGAACCCCTTAATTTACATTTATTAATCCTTTAGCCGTATTATAATCTAATATTTTGTGTTAGTTTTGTGTTTTTAGTATTTTGTAGGTTGCTAAAGGAAAAACTGCGAATTAAAGGTGAAAAATGGAAATTTTTGAAGAAAGCTGGAAACAAAGCCATCTGAGGAAGTAGGATTGAGTGCACAACCCTGCACTTGAGCCTAGCAGGGTTGCACTCGAGCACACCCATGCCCATTGACAAGCCATCAGTGCGTGAGCGTTGCACCACAGGACGAACATCGCAGACGCAAGTGTGATCGAGCGCACTGGCCATGCGATTGAGCGCACTGGTCCGATAGTTAAGCACCAGCGTCGTTTTAAGGGTTAAAAACCCTAGACACCCCTATAAATAGACTATTAAGCTTCAAGAAAAGAAGGCTGGAGACCAAGTTCGAAATTTCACACATTTTCTCCCTTATAGCTTAGTTTTTCTTTAGGTTTAGGATTTATTCTTTATAGTTATGTGTAGCTAAATACTCAACTAAGGTTGAAGATGAAGCATCACCAATAAAGAACAACAATATTTTCATCTAAGTGAATATTATCTGATTTTATGGGTTTTAATGTTTCAATTATTTTACTTCCATTCAACTATTGAGATGATTCTTGGATATCTATTGTGATTTATGGATACATGTGCTGATTTGAGATAGTTTCATTTAATTGATTGCTTGGATTTTCTTTTATCAAAAAAATTGGATATCCTTTGTGATTTATCCTGCGGATACATTTGATGATTAGGTTTAAACAAGATATCTTTTGTGATTTGTGCAATGGATGGATATATTGGACGATTGAATTAATTCTTTTGAGCATAGTATAAGATTCTTATTGTGAGAACTTCGGATAATATTGATAAGCATGAAATATATTGCTATAATTTGGTAAGTGTATATTCCAAAACCTTAGTGCTATCTTTTGATTTATTTCACCTTGTTTAGTTTATGTTTCATTCTCAAAACCAAAAATCAAATCTTTTTTAGAACTAAGTTAGGATTAAATTAATTTAGATATATTTAGTTTTCAAGAACACAATTCCCTATGGGATCGACCTCGCACTTGCAATCTTTTTACTACAATGATTCATGCACTTGCGAGTATAAAAATTTTCACAAAAATATTTTGGCACCGTGTCCGGGGAAAAACTTCTTGTGAAAATTTTAATGCATTATGGGTTCTGAGCGAATGTTCTGTTCAAGAGGCAAACGTTTAGACACTGTGAGAACGTTTGGCCAAAGTTGGAGAATGTTTTGGTAGAGTAAAAAATGCAAAGTTTTGGGCTTTTATTCTAATGTTACGATGCTAAAACTACACCCCTAGGCTCTAAACAAGTTCATACACATATATTGAAGCATAGCACACGTGAAAACCAAAAAATAAGTGAGCATTTCTAGAATGTTTTTGAAAAACTCTTTTTTCTTCCAATGAAAATTGTTCAGAAGTTACAACACATTTTAAAAACTTGAAGGAAGTAAATATGATAACAAGACAACATGAAAACTTAGTAAAAGTTTAAGGGTTACCTTGAAGGTAGCAAAATCTCCCCCAAAAGCTTTCATTTTCCTCTCTAGAACTCTCCTCTTACTTTAGGGTTAGGGTTTCTGGTATCAAGGGTGGCTAAGGGGCGAGAGAGGGGTATCTATAGGGGTGAGGGGGCATGTCTTATGCTGCAGAGGTGGAGAATGGGTTAAAAATGATTTTCAGACTGTCACCAAACGTTTGGTACTACGGTTGAATGTTTGGTTTACTATTATATAGTAGTTCTAGGGTTGCAGCTAGAACTTTTGGTCAATACCCAGTGGATCAAATTTTGGTCAACGAACATTTGGTGTGGTCCTCTCCCAAACGTTCGCACTAAAAATAAGGACGGACTTTTGGTGGTTCCTCACTGAACGTTTGGCTGGAAAGCTGGATGAAACCGCTTCGCCTGGTTCCCACTTCCCATTGGCCAATCCCTTTGATTCATGCCTTGATGAGGCTTCTCTCCCTTCTCTGCGCATGCTCGGAGAAGAGATTCAGAGGTGGCCTCCGCCTTTGAAATCTGGATATTGTATTCTAGTCTAACAAATACATATATATACTACTTATAAAAATATTTGTTTTTTTCCTTTAAACCTCTTTTGATAAGGTTTTAACATTTTCTTTCTTCACTTTTTCACTAAATTTGCTATTACGTGATTGTGTAACAGATGTATAAATCGAGCTTCTAAAGGATAAAAAGCAAGATCTTGCTTCTTATTTTTACCTATTATCCTAACTTTGAAAAATGAGCGGTAGGAGATTGGAATTTCCTAGGCCTCTTTCAAACAAAGACTTTGAGAATATAATTTGCATGCCATTTTTATTAAACGTTCACCTCATTAATAGAGGAACTAAACTTACTTGGAGTTGAGTTCTATGACTTGGTATTCAACTCCTACAATGACTCATTCACGTGGAAATCAATTCCAATGAGGATTATTCCTATAAACTAAACATATGGAGATAAACTCCAAAGGCTTACGCATGGAATATAGTCCTCCACCACACATCTCATTATATTTGCCATCATCCTAATTTAAAGTTTTGTAGATGTACCTACCTTGATAAGGGCTACGGTTGAGTCTTTTTGATCTCTTCTCCCAAACCGCATAGGAAGCTTTTGTTTTGTGCACACCCCGTCTTTGAACAACGCAGCTTCACAGTTGCACTCCCGCAAACATGCTTCTCCGCAATTCTCTTGGGTTGTCGATGTGATAACAGAATAACTATTATTTTCCCATACGGTATTCAGCACTGCTTCCATGGCATATCTGTCACTTTTGCAACTCTCCATAGTGAAATTCCTTTGACACCCTGAACTCCTATCGTCCTTGTTGACCGGTTCAAATTGAGGAAGACATTTGCAACCAACCTTTTTTTTTTTTTTTTTTTTTTGTAGATCAACTAAAAGACAATATCCATTAAGCCCACATAGACCCTTTGGCTTACACACGTCATCATTTGGAGCAAACCATTTGACCCTCCAATTTTGATTCCGATTCATATCGTGGGAGTATAGCCGCAAGATCCCATCGGGGTCAATTGTCAATCGGTAGACCACATCTCTTGCAGGATATCCGTCTGTCATATTCACTATAATAGTGCCAGCGGCATTGATCAAATAGAGATGACCATCGGCTTCAAGTTGCAGAACCAC
Source organism: Corylus avellana (assembly GCF_901000735.1). Lineage (NCBI taxonomy): Eukaryota > Viridiplantae > Streptophyta > Magnoliopsida > Fagales > Betulaceae > Corylus > Corylus avellana. The sequence goes on along the minus strand of NC_081551.1, from coordinate 10,179,279 downwards.
GTCATTTTTTCTGCCCACTTATACCAAGTCCCCCATAACCATATTCAAGCGTGTATGGAGTTCCAACTGGGTACATCGCCAGCCATCCATCTTCTTGCATCAACACCCGACATATGCCGGTTGACTTGTTGGTTGCTGAAATACTGGAATACAACACTTGCCCGTGGGAAAGATTCTGAGTTGGCAAAAAGGTGTCCGTTGGGAAGCCGAAACTCTGCCATACCGTCTGATTAGCAGAATTAAGGAGAACAAAGTTGCCCGTGTCAAGCATCGACACTGAGCTTGCACCTTCCGGAAAACTGGCGAGGCGTGTCTCTGCGCCTTGTGCCGATTGAAGAACCAGGCGTCCATCAGTTGTGAAATTCAGTTTAGAATCGGCGGGAACTGGAGGTTTGTCTCGGTCGGCTGTCCAAACGACCGTCTTCTGTGGAAGCCCGGCAAGAAAAATGCCGACAGCATAACCGTTGCCTTGCTTGTAGAATCCAAAGGCGTAGAGACCGGAAGGTGATGGCCAAGAAGAGTTGGTGGTTGGTGTCAAGAAAGAGCCTGGCTTTACAAGGGATTGCCCCTGTTGAGCGAAAATAGCTGAGAGAAGAAGAAAGGGAAGAAGAGAATTGGCATCATTGGAGAATGGAGAATAGTTGTCTCTGTTTCCTTTATCCCCTTTGGTTACAAACGTAGAACAGGAGTATTATATAAATATATTAACGAACCCCGATCCACGGGAACACTAGCAAAACTGGACTCATTGACTTATCAAATTTCACAAGAAGTCAATAATAGAGGAACTGGTCTGTGTTCGAGGAGGCTACATGCGAACAAATAGTTTTTCAATATGAATCTGTGGAAATGGTACGAGCTAGGAGGACCGCTTGTTGGAAGAAAAAATTTTCAAACTAGGATATTTTTTAGTGCATCATTTTTGTGGAAGACTTGAAAGTTGAAAGCAATGGCCGTCGTTAGTTATTTTTCCATTCTTTGATGCGTTATCCAAGCGTTTCTTGACTAATTTGTTCCAACTCTTGACTCAATGGGATACTAGATAATCCAACTAGCATTTTAATTTTCCATAATAGAACAGACGTCATAACGTGACATGATCTGACAAGTGATGCTAATGCCTCATCTATGAGGCGGTGGTGTCACGTACAAGCGGAATAGAGATGGTCCACAGAAAAATGTTATACGTCATCTCATTTTTTTAAATTACAATTAGATTTGGTGGGGTTTATATATGCAGTAGTAATTTTGAAAAATAAGATGAGAAAAAGACTGAAAAAAAATGAATCATTTTCCTAGTTCACACCGTAACATAATTGTTGTTTTTTTTTTGGATGGAAGTAGTAACTTGATAAACATGCACAACTTAATTAGTTAAATTGTAAATGGCCGAGTTGCTCAATGGTTAGCTGTCAGAATAAATCTTCTATAAGAAGACCTCAGGTGGCACACATGCCTATATATATTAATATTATATGTAAATATTATATTAATAGAGTTTTTATTTAAGAAAAATTACATTTTAGCCTCTAAAGTTTGAAGGCGATTTTCAATTCGACTTTCAATGTTTGAAAGTTTGGGGCGGGGTCCAGGCCAAGAGTCGGGCAGGTCCCAGCGGCGTTCTGGGCAAATCCCGGTCAAGTCCCAAGCAGGTCCCAGGCGAGTCCCGGCCAGGTCCCGATCTAGTCCCGGTCAAGTCCCGGGCAGGTCCTGGTGTGGTCTCGAGCGGGTCTTGGGCGAGTTCCGGTCAAGTTTTGGCAAGGTCCATCGATTTAAGAATAAGATGCTTACAATCGGAAAATGGTTTACGGTTTTCAAAACCGTAAACCATTTTTCGAAAATTAAAAAAAAAATTTCGGTCAAAAGGAAAATATTTTCCGTTGACCACTATTTTATGTCGAAGTAAACACCGTAAAATATAGAAATCATTTTCTAGAAATCATTTTACGTCAAAGTAAACGAAGCCTAAATAGCAAGAGCTATTAATTAAATAGCAGCAGATATAGTCCAAGTAGTACTCTATTGGAATCCTACTCTAAGTTTACATGGAAGTAGGAGCCCAAGTCCAATTACAACTCTCAAGAACACCAAGTCAACTCAAATAAGAGAAGGTAGTCAAAGTCTACCTCAACTCTCCAAGCCTATAAATTGGCCCCATGGTACAAAATTACATTCTCTAATACCAGAAGTCAACTCCAAGTCTACATGGAAGTAGGAGCCCAAGTCCAATTACAACTCTCAGGAACCCCAAGTCAACTCAAATAAGAGAAGCTAGTCAAAGTCTACCTCAACTCTCTAAGCCTATAAATTGGCCCCAAGATACAAAATTACATTCTCTAATACGAGAAATAACGGATTAGAGCTCAATTGGTCCTCTTTGAGTATATTGAATTATTGTGCATCGAAGCATAATATTTCTTTCGGAAACTGATTTAGATATCAAATTTTTCTTGGCGGATCTTTGACGCTTATGTTATTTTATAGGTATTTGGAGCACGTATTGATGATCAAGAAGGCCCTTTCGAGCACATAATGAAGATCAAGAAGGCCCCGAAAAGCACACAATCTACACCGTGTCGAAAACTGTTCCAACACATAATTAGAGTCGGATAAAATGGTAAGTGGAGGGCCATTTCTTCCATCCACCATTGACTCAATTGACTTGGTTTTGAACACATAATTAGAGTCGGACAAAATGGTAAGTGGAGGGCCATTTCTTCCATCCACCATTGACTCAATTGACTTGGTTTCAAATCTTCCACCACTTTCAATTCTCGAATTTAATTTCCAAGCAGTAATCATTTATCTTCATCCAAATTTTCTTCCCATTATTTTCTGGAATAGGACTTGAAGGTTTAAAGCAATGGTCGTCGGGAGTGCGTCGTCAATATGGGTCTTAATGCGTAATTTTCCAAGCGTTTCTTGACTTATTTGCTCCAACATGACGTAACATGATCTGATAAGTATTGATTATAACGTGTCATCTATGAGGGGTACGTGTTAAACCCTACAAATTAATCTCATTTTTTGTTCAAGGGGTATACCACACAAAACCCAATATTTTATGTCGTTTTTGTTTTTGTTGTTTCATATAAACGGCGCAAAAACATTATTTTTACATTGCTTATATATATATATATATATATAAGCAATGTAAAAATAATGTTTTTGCTATATATATATATATATATAAACGTTATAAACATTATAAACTTAAAAAAATGAAATCGTTTCCTTTTTAAACGTCGTCACTTTTGATAATAGACTTCGTTTGAACAATAAAGGACAATAAAAAATGAAGTTGTTTATTGTTCAAACGACTTCATTTTTTTAAAACGCGTCGTTTAATAGTAAACGAGGTGTTTGGGGTGACTTTATTTACTGTTAAACGATGTCAACTTCAAGCGGCGGATCCACGTTGTAGGTTGGGGGTTCATGGCAACCCCTAAAATTTTTGAAATTCTTATACCAGAGCAATTTTACATGAAGGGCCCCTGCAAGTTTTTGTCTTTACCCCCCAAGATTTTGTCTTAGCCCACCCCAAATTTTCCGTCAATTTGGGCACTCTCTGATGCCTCAAATGGCTCATCACTAGCCCAATGAGCAATGAGGCCCACCAATCAGACTCACGTATAATCTTCTTCTTCTTTTTTTTTTTTTTTTTTTTTTTTTTCATATAATATGTGTCTGCTCCAAATCTTTATTTTCCTACTAACTATTCAAATTTTAATCTCTTATCAATCTTTCCCAAAGGAAAAGACATATTTGAAATCTAAATATTTCAATGCCATGTTCATTATTTTAAGGATTTTGGTCCATCTTGATTTAACTTTAATTTGTAGTACTCTTCACGCATGTTTCTATTATTGAAAACAGTGATATTAAAGAACTTAAAAGAGAAAGTGTGTTTGAGAGTACGATTTTTAAAGTAAACATAAAAAGTATATCATTTGAGAATGTGTTTATAAAAAAAATACGATTTGAAAATATAGAAATATAACTGTGTTTTCATGTTGCAGGCAACACATTATTTTAAAAGCTAAATTGCGATCGTCAAACAAAATTGTGATTTTACCAAACACTCAACTGTTTTTTTAAAAATTGTGTTGTCAAATCGTAAATTTTAAAATCGTTATTTTTTAATCGGACTTTTTGAATTCATAAACCCAAACTGACGTTTAGCTCCGGCAACCCCAAACAAAATTTTCTAATCCCACCCCTAGTCACTTTCATGCATGATGTCATTTCTATTAATGAGAGGGAGGAGCGAGACAAGACGTCCTAGCTATTGCCCTCCTCTCTTAATTAATTTTCTCCTCATCTCTCCATCTCTTTCTCTCTTAGGGATCCAGATTCCCTCATATTAGAGGGAGAATATGAAACTCTCATATCGTTCATCCTGATCATCCATTTTCAACCAACAGCCCACACTATGCCACGTGTCCCACTCAAACTTATATAATAAAATATCTGGCCACCCTAGCTTTTTTTTTTTTTTTTTTTATTATTATTATTATTATTATTATTTGATTTTAATTTTTGATTATTTCTATTTTTATTTTCTTTTTAAAAGTTAAATAATATTTTATTATATAAGCTTCAATGGGACATATGGTGTGGTGTGGGTTGTTAGATGAAAATGAACGGCCAGGATGAACAATATGAGAGTCTTATTCTACCTATAATACGAGGGATTTGAATCCCTCTCTTAGAGTGTCTGTCAGGCCATAGAGTTGCCATTGCTGCCCAGCTCCAATCATTCCAGCAATCAATTTTACTAAGAGAAACTCTTGTACGTAGATTATTATTCTTTTTGTTCTTCTATATAATATAAAAAAGTATTAAGCTTACAAACAAATTTTCTAAAAAAAAATTTGCAAACTAATTGGCACAATATGATTGAGATTCTCAAAATTTAAATTTATCTCATTTTTAATCATATTATACCACATTAATTTGTAAATTTTTTTTGTAAAATTTATTAGTAAGCCCAACGCTCCTATGTAATACACGTCATTTTTAAACTTGCTATTTGAACTTACAATTTTTTTTTTTTTTTTTTTTTTATTTTTGGTGAGTTAAATAAATCATTATTATTGGAGATAGATGACGTGCATGGTCTGTGTACAAATAGTTTCTCTTTTTTTTTTTTTTTTTGGTGAGTTCAAATAGTTTCTCAGTTATCTGGTGGGTTAGGGAACGGGTTTCGCAGAAGGTGTGCGTGACTTGAAATTTGTGAAGAAAAATTGATATTTACATTTCTAAGACATTAATGGTTTCACATTTCATTTTAATTACTGGTGTGGTTTTTATTGTGCCCTTCTTTGGATTGAAATTATGATATCTCTATTTTGTTTGAACTGGATAATATCTAATTAGTTATAATGGATAATATTTTTGTCTTCTCAGAAGGTGTACATGACTTGAAATCCGTGAAGAAAAATTTATATTAAAGTTTCTAAGACATTAATGGTTTCAAATTTCATTTTCATTAGTGTAAATTGTAATGTGCCTTTCTTTGGATTGGAATTAGGATCCGTTTCATTTCATTTGAACTAGATAATATTCAGTTTGTTATAGGGATAGAGCCAACCCTGTTGAGAAGGGATAATATTTCAGGTAGACTATATATGATAGTTATGACATATAAAGCATTAGTTTTTTGTATTAAAACATTTGGGCGAATGTCGCTGGGAATACACCACCTCTTTATTAACCAAACAATATTTTTGAGGTGTATTAACCGGGGAAACACCTCCTTTCAAAAGTTTGTCAATGACTACACGTTTATTTCTACCTAATAATATTTAGCTCTTATCATACCCAATTGTGAGGTTTACTTAGTAAGTCGTTAGACTTACGCGGTTATTACTCTTATAGGAAACCTATTCCTAGAATTCAAGAGTGGTACGGTTGCCACTACAAACCTTGTTATTTATATCATTGTTAGTTGCTCCATGTCTGTAATTTCGTGGATTATACTTATCCTTGTAATGATTTATAGATTTCTCAGATTTACTTCACATTTTTATGCATTAACTCTGATAATGCTTAGAGGGGCGATTCCTCATTTAGCCACCAATTAGTTAAACTGGGTAATTGCTAATAACCCTGTCAGGCAGGTCAAAGCCAATTTTGGGGGCATTACAACTCTTGGAAACCAAATGTTGGGAGGAACAGAGCTTAAGGGATCCAGCTGCCGAGCTCTAAGCCCATTCACCAAGGAGATGTAAGTCTCGGATGAGGTCAAACAACGAGTCGTCTGGAGGCTCTAACAACATTCCTGTTACCCAAGTACCTCGGATAAAGGAATTTGGAGTAACTGTTAGAAATAAATTCACTCTACAAGCCCATCAGATTTTAAGCCTTAAGGCCAATGATAGGCCCATATAGCTATTTAATTAAATAACAAGGGCTATTAATTAAATAGCAGGAGATATAGTTTAAGCATGACTCTATTAGAATCCTACTCCAAGTCTTCAGGGAAGTGGGAGCCCAAGTCCCATTAAAACTCTTAGAAAGCCCAAGTCAACTCAAATAAGAAGAACTAGTCCAAGTCTACCTCAACACTCCAAGCCTATAAATTGACCCCTATACAAGGTACAAAATTACAAGGTACATTCTCTAATACCAAAAATTACGGATTAGAGCTCAATTGGTCCTTTATTGAATTATTGTGCATCAAAGCATAATATTTCTTTCGGAGACTGATTTAGACATCGGATTTTCCTCAGCGGATCTTGGACGCTTATGTTATTTTATTGCTATTTGGAGCATGTATTAGAGATTAAGAAAGCACCGAAAAGCGCACAATCTATACCATGTTGAAAACTCTTCTAACACAAAACTAGAGTCGGATAAAATGGTACGTGGAGGGCCATTTCTTCCATCCACCATTGACCCAATTGACTTGGTTTCAAATCTTCCACCATTTTCAATTCTCGAATTTAATTTTCAAGCAGTAAGCCTTTATCTTCATCCAAATTTTCTTCCCATTATTTTTCTGGAATAGGACTTGAAAGTTTAAAGCAATGGTCGTCGGGAGTGCGTCGTCAATACGGGTCTTAATGCGTAATTTTTCCAAGCGTTTCTTGACTTATTTGCTCCAACATGACGTAACATGATCTGACAAGTACTCATTCTAACGTGTCATCTATGAGGGGTACGTGTCGCCTACGTGTGAAACAATCTTCAAGGATGTGGCTCACGTGTCGCCTACAATCTAATGCATAAAAAAAAAAATAAAAAAAATGAATCATTTTCCTTTCTTAATCCACACGATAACATGATTGTTATTTTATTTGGATGAAAGTAGTAATTAATTTAATAAACATGCACAACACAAGTAGTTAAATTGTCAATGGCCGAGTGGTTTAAGGGCTATACCACAAAAAACACAATATTTTATGTAGTTTTTGTTTTTATTGTTTTATATAAATGGCACAAAAACATTATTTTTACATCGCTTATATATATATATATATATATCAACCCAAATCGTTATTTTTCAATCGCATTTTTTGAAATCATAAACCCAAACTGACTTTTAGCTCCGACCACTCCAAACAAAATTTTCTAATCCTGCCCCTAGTCACTATCATGCATGATGTCATTTGGACCATTAAACGACGTCATTTCTATTAATGAGAGGGAGGTGCGGGATAAGACGTGCTAGCTACTGCCCTCCTCTTTTAATTAATTTTCTCTTCATCTCTCCATCTCTCTCTTAGGTATCCGGATCCCCTCATATTAGAGGGAGAATATCAGACTTTCATATTGTTCATCTTGACCATCTATTTTCATCAAACAGCTCACACCACGCCACGTGTCCCACTCAAACTTATATAATAAAATATTAATTAAATTTTAAAAAGAAAATACAAATTAAAATAATAAAAAATTAAAATCAAATTAAAAAAAAAAAATAGCTGGAGTGGCCGGCCACCAGTTGAGCCTAGGGGTGGCTTCGGCCACCCTAGACCAACGGGTCTAAGGTGGCCAAAGCCACCCCTAGGCTCAACTTGATCGAGTGGCAGGCCAAACAATTTTTTTTTTTTTTTTAAATTAATTTGATTATAATTTTTTATTATTTATATTCTATTTTCTTTTTAAAAGTTAAATAACATTTTATTATATAAGCTTGGGTGGGACATATGGCGTGGTGTAGGCTATTAGATGAAAATGGACGGCTAGGATGAACAATATGAGAGTCTCTCATTCTCACTATAATATGAGGGGATCTGGATCCCTCCCGTAGAGTGGCTGTCAACCCAAAGAGTTGCCGTTGCTGCCCAACTCCAAGCATTACAACAGTCAGTTTTACTCGTACGTAGATTATTATTCTTTTTACTCTTCTATATAATAAAGAAAAGTATTAAGCTTACAAACAAATTTTATAAGAAAAACTTTTACAAATTGATTGACACAATATGATTGAGATTTTCAAAATTTTAATTTATCTCATTTTCAATCATATTGTATCACATTAATTTGGAAAATTTTTTTTTTTTGGTAAAATTTGTTAGTAAGCCTACCACTAGATGACGTGCATGGTCTGTGTACAAATAGTTGCTCGCATTTTTTTTTTTTTTTTGTGAGTTCAAATATTTTCTCAGTTTTCTATATTTTTAATTATCTAGCAGGTTGGGGAACGGTTTTGCAGAAGATGTATGTGACTTGAAATCCGTGAAGAAAAATTTATATTAACGTTTCTAAGACATTAATGGTTTCACATTTCATTTTAATCACTGGTGTGGTTTTTATTGTGCCATTCTTTGGATTGGAATTAGGATATCTCTATTTCATTTGAATCAAATAATATCTAGTTAGTTATAGTAAAGGGTATTTTTGTCTCCTCAGAAGGTGTACATGACTTGAAATCCGTGAAGAAAAATTTATATTAAAGTTTCTAAGACATTAATGGTTTCACATTTCATTTTCATTACTGGTGTAAATTGTATTGTGCCCTTCTTTGGATTGGAATTAGGATCATCTTCATTTTATTTGAACTGGATAATATCCAGTTAGTTATAGGGTCAACGCCAATCCTACTAAGAATGGGTAATATGTCAAGTAGACCATATATGATAATTATGACATATAAAGCATTAATTTTCTGCATTAAAATATTTGAGCGATTGCCACTGAGAATACACTACCTCTTTATCAACTAAACAATATTTTTGAGGTGTATTAACGGAGGAAACACCTCACTTCAAAAGTTTACCAATGACTGCACATTTATTTCTACCTAATAATATTGAGCTCATGACATACCCAATTGTGAGGTTTACTTAATAAGTCGGTAGACTTATACGGTTATTACTCTTATAGGAAACCTGTTCCTAGAATCCAGGAGTGGTATGATTGCCACTATAGACCTTGTTTTAAGATCTTCACAATGTTATCAAGTTTGTTTATATCATTGTTAGTTGCTTTATGTCTTTAATTTCGAGGATTATACTTATCCTAATAATGATTTATAGATTTCTTAGATTTATTTCACATTATTATGCATTAACTTTGATAGTGCTTAGAGGGACGATAACCCATTTAGCTACCAATTGGTTAAACATGAGTAATTGCCAATAACTCTGCCAAGCTGGTCAAAGCCAATTTTGGGAGCGTTACAACTAGACGATGGCAGGAACAGAGCTGAAGGGATCCAGCTACCGAGCTCTAAACTCACTCACTAGAGAGATGTAAGTCTTGGATGAGTTCATACAACAAGTCATCCGGAGGCTCTGACTAAATTCCCGTTATCCAAGTACATTAGATAAGGGAATTGGGGGTAACTATTGGGAATAAATTCACTCTCCAAGCCTACCAAATTTTGGGCCTTAAGGCAAATGATAGGCCTATAAAGCTATTTAATTAAATAACAAGAGCTATTAATTAAATAGATGGAGAAATAGTCCAAGCAAGATTCTATTGGAATCCTACTCCATGTCTACACGGAAGTAGGAGCACAAGTCCAATTACAACTCTCAAGAACCCCAAGTCAACTCAAATAAGAAGAACTAGTTTAAGTCTACCTCAACTCTCTAAGCTTATAAATAGGCCCCTATACGAGGTTCAAAATTGCATTCTCTCATACCAAAAATTTCGGATTAGAGCTCAATTAGTCCCTTTTGAGCATATTGAATTATTGTGCATCGAAACATAATATTTCTTTCAGAAATTGAGGCTCTTTGACGCTTGACGCTTTTGTTATTTTATAGCTATTTGGAGTACGTATTGAATATTAAGAAGGCCCCAAAAAGCTTTCCTCGGCGGATCTTTTATGCTTTTGTTATTTTATAGCTATTTGGAGCACGTATTGAAGATCAAGAAGGCCTTGAAAAGCTCACAGTCTACACCGTGTCGAAAACTGTTCCAACACATAATTAGAGTCGGATAGAATGGTAAGTGGAGGGCCATTTCTTCCATCCACCATTGACTCAATTGACTTGGTTTCAAATCTTCCACCATTTTCAATTCTCGAATTTAATTTTCAAGTGGTAAGCATTTATCTTCATCCAAATTTTCTTCCCATTATTTTTCTGGAATAGGAC
>NC_081551.1:10158179-10168626 GCF_901000735.1 Corylus avellana | reverse complement strand
TGGAGAAATAGTCCAAGCAAGATTCTATTGGAATCCTACTCCATGTCTACACGGAAGTAGGAGCACAAGTCCAATTACAACTCTCAAGAACCCCAAGTCAACTCAAATAAGAAGAACTAGTTTAAGTCTACCTCAACTCTCTAAGCTTATAAATAGGCCCCTATACGAGGTTCAAAATTGCATTCTCTCATACCAAAAATTTCGGATTAGAGCTCAATTAGTCCCTTTTGAGCATATTGAATTATTGTGCATCGAAACATAATATTTCTTTCAGAAATTGAGGCTCTTTGACGCTTGACGCTTTTGTTATTTTATAGCTATTTGGAGTACGTATTGAATATTAAGAAGGCCCCAAAAAGCTTTCCTCGGCGGATCTTTTACGCTTTTGTTATTTTATAGCTATTTGGAGCACGTATTGAAGATCAAGAAGGCCTTGAAAAGCTCACAGTCTACACCGTGTCGAAAACTGTTCCAACACATAATTAGAGTCGGATAGAATGGTAAGTGGAGGGCCATTTCTTCCATCCACCATTGACTCAATTGACTTGGTTTCAAATCTTCCACCATTTTCAATTCTCGAATTTAATTTTCAAGTGGTAAGCATTTATCTTCATCCAAATTTTCTTCCCATTATTTTTCTGGAATAGGACTTGAATTAAAGCAATGGTCGTCGGGAGTGTGTTGTCAATAAGGATCTTAATGCATAATTTTTCCAAGGGTTTCATGACTTATTTGCTCCAACATGACGTAACATGAACTGACATGACAAGTATTGATTCTAATGTGTGATGAGGGGTACGTGTCGCCTACGTGTGAAACAATCTTCAAGGATGTGGCTCACGTGTCGCCTACAAATCTAATGGATAAAAAAAAATTAAAAAAAAAAAAAAAAAAGAATCATTTTCCTTTCTTAATCCACACGATAACATGATTGTTATTTTCTTTGGATGAAAGTAGTAATTAACTTGATAAACATGCACAACTTAAGTGGTTAAATTGTCAACGGCCGAGTGGTTCAAGGGGTATACTGCAAAAAAACACAACATTTTATGTCGTTTTTGTTTTTATTGTTTTATATAAACGGTTCAAAAACATTATTTTTACATCACTTATATATAAATGATATAAACTTAAAAAAAATGAAATTGTCTCCATTTTAAACGACATCACTTTTGATGATAGACGTCTGAACAATAAACTACAATAAAAAGTGAAGTCGTTTATTATTCAAACGACTTCATTTTTAAAAAAATGCGTCGTTTAATAGTAAACAAGGTGTTTAGGTTGGCTTTATTTACTGTTAAACCCCGTCACCTTCAGGGGCGGATCCACGTTGTAGGTTGGGGGACCATGGCAACCCCTAAAAATTTTGAAATTCTTATAACCAGAGCAATTTTACATGAAGGGCGCCTGCAAGTTTTTGTCTTTACCCCCAAGATTTGCCTTAGCCCACCCCAAAGTTTCCATCAATTTTGGTACTCTCTGATGCCCCATATGGCTCATCACTAGCCCAATGAGCACTGAGGCCCACCCATCAGACTCACGTATAACCTTCTTCTTCTTTTTTTTCTTTTTTTTTTTTTTCTTTTCTCTAATGTGTTTGTTCCTACTTATTCCAACAGGGAACGTCCCAGTTCCGACTGGTGTGCTCCAAATCTTTATTTAATTATTTTCCTACTAACTATTCAAATTTTAATCTCTTATATCTTATCAATCTTTCCCAAAGGAAAAGACATATTTGAAATCTTAATATTTCAACGCCATGTTCATTATTTTAAGGATTTTGGTCCATCTTGATTTAACTTTAATTTGTACTACTCTTCATGCATGTTTCTATTATTGAAAACAGTGATACTAAAGAACTTAAAGAGAGTGTATTTGAGAGTGGAATTTTTAAATTAAAACATAAAAAGTATATCATTTGGGAGTGGATTTAAGAAAAAAAATACGATTTGAAAACGTATAAATAACTATGTTTTCACATTGCAGGCAAGTGGCAACACACTACTTTAAAATCTTAACTGCGATGGTAAAAATACAATCATAATTTTACCAAATATTCAATTGTATTTTTAAAAATTGAGTTGTCAAATTGCAAATTTTAAAATCGTTATTTTTTAGTCGCACTTTTTGCAATCATAAACCCAAACCGATCTTTATCTCCGGCCACCCCAAACAAAAATTTGAAATCATAATGCCGCCCCTAGTCACTTTCATGCTTGACGTCATTTCTTTTAATGAGAGGGAGGTGCGGGACAGGACGTCCCAGCTACTGCCCTCCTCTCTTAATTAATTTTCTTTCCATCTCTCTCTCTTTTATTTGATTTTAATTTTTTATTATTTCTATTTTTCATTTCTTTTTAAAATCTAATTAATATTTTATTATATAAGTTTGAGTGGGACACGTGGCGTGGTGTGGGCTGTTGGATGAAAATGGGCGGTCAAGATGAACAATATGAGAGTCTCATATTCTCCCTCTAATATGAGGGGATCTGGATCCCTCTCTTAGAGTGTCTATCAGGCCATGGAGTTGCCGTTGCTGCCCAGCTCCAAGCATTCCAACAGTCAGTTTTACTAAGACAAACGCTAGTACGTTGATTATTATTCTTTTTGTTCTTCTATATAATATAGAAAACTGTTAGGCTTACAAGCAAATCTATAAAAAATCATTTTACCAACTGATTGGCACAATATGATTGAGTTTCTCAAAATTTAAATTTATCTCACTTTTAATTATATTGTGACACAGTAATTTGTAAATTTTTTTTCGTAAAATTTATTAGTAAGCCTAACACTCTTCTATAATATATGTCATTTTTAAACTTGTTATTTGAACGTACGAAATGAGTCATTATTATTGGATATAGATGACGTGTGTGGTCTGTGTACAAATAGTTTCTCAATTTTTCATATTTTTAATTAGGGTAAAGTCTATGTACTCCCCTCAAACTACTACCAAATTGATAATGTCCTCCACAAAATTTTCAAACTGCCAAAACATTGTCAATGTCCTACTTAATGCTAGCAAAAAGATAAAAATGGCCCTATGTTTTTCTCAATAAGACAAAAATAACCCTATAAATTCAAAAAAAAAAAATAATAATAATATAATTTCTTTTTCAAAACGAAAAATTTTAATTTGAATAGAACGATTTTTTTTCAAAAAAAAAAAAAAATTAAAAATTAAAAATTAAACGAAAATTTTTAATTTAAAAAAATGTTTTTTTTTTTAAATGAATATTTTTTTAAAACGATTTTTTTTAAAAAAAAAACAGAAATTTTTTATTTAAAAGAAAAAAAATTTAATTTTTTTTTTAGAAATGAAAGTTTTATTTTCTAAACTGAAAAAGTTCATTTTTTAAAAAAAAACATAAATCTTTATTTTAAAAGTTATAAGACAAACAAAAAACAAAATTTTCATTTTTTAACGAAAAAAATCGAAATTTTTTTTTATTTTTTGTCTTTACCTAGATTTCTTTTTAATTTTAAATTTGCCACCCTTTGTTTTTTTTTTTTTTTTTTTTTGTAGTTTTAGGTTTTTTTCTAGAAGTTTTTGTATTTTTTGTTTTTATTTTACTAAAGGTAATTTCGGCATCGGGGGAACATTGACAATTTTTCGTAGTTTGGGGTGACATTGTCGCAATTGAAAGTTTAAGTGGGACATTGTCAATTCAATTTGGTGATAATTTGAGGGGAGTATGCAGACTTTTCCCTTTTAATTATCTAGTGGGTTGGGGAGCGGGTTTCATAGAAGGTGTACATGGCTTGAAATCCGTGAAGAAAAATTTATATTCAAGTAACTAAGAAATTAATGGTTTCACATTTCATTTTCATTATTGGTGTTTTTTTACTGTTCCCTCTTTAGATTGGTCACTCCAATTCATTTGAACTGGATAATATTCAGTTAGTTATAGTGGTAGGTATTTTTGTCTTCTCAAAAAGTGTACGTGACTTAAAATCCGTGAAAAAAAATTTATATTAAAGTTTCTAAGACATTAATGGTTTCGCATTTCATTTTCATTTTCATTACTGGTATGGTTTTTATTGTGCCCTTCTTTGGATTGGAATTATGATACTCTTTATTTCATTTGATCTTGATAATATTCAGTTAGTTATAGTGGAAAGTGTTTTTGTTTCTTCAAAAAGTGAAAAAACAAAAAAACAAAAATACCCCCCACTATAATTAACTGGATATTATTTAATTCATTTGAACTGGAGAGGATCATGTTTCCTTGATTGCGTTGGGCCAGGAAATCAACTTATTTTACAATTCAATTTGAATTTAGAAATAATTTTCTAGTACTTAGTTGCATAAACACAAAACAAATCTTACAGAGGAGAAAGGTGATGAGAAGAGAGGTTGTGTTTGTGGCATATTTATTTATGTTAAACGAGTGTTTGTCTTAGTAAAACATAGCTAGAAGGTTATGAAAGGTATAAAAAGAACACTACAAAAAAATGGTCTTTTTTTTTTTTTTACGTGGCAAACAGTAAACCACTTTATGCCATGTTACTAATTATGGACGTGGCAAAAGTGCCACGTCAATAAAAAATTTATTGACGTGTTGAATGTGCCACCTCACTATTTAGTAACGTGGCGCATTCTACACGTCAATAAATAGCAACGTGCCAAAGATTGCCACGTTGCTAAATTTAAATTCAATTTAATTTTTAAAAATTATATTTAAATAATATACAATAATGACGTGTTAAAAGAGCACGTCAATAAATATTGACGTGTCAAAATGGCACGTCAATAAATATTGACATGTCAAAAGGCCAGCTAAGCGCGCCTTCCCATGGCTCTTTCTTGATGTGTCCACAGTGACACGTTAGGAAATTTCTTAACGTGCTACATGTGACACGACAGTATTTCTTGATGTGTCACATGTGGCACGTCAAGAAAGAAAAAATTAATAATTTAAATAATTATTAATTTCTTTTTATTGAGGAAAAAAAAATTGATATGATCACCTATATTTTATAAATACTTTCTAGATAAGACAAAAAGAACACAAAAAGGGAAGAGACAAATCCTAATAGTTCAAACTTAATTGAAAAATAACAAAAACCAAATGCGATTATATAGGTTAGACACCTCCTAATTAATTAGTTAAAAACCTAACTAATTATGGTAAGTTAATTAAATAATTAGTGCGTAGCTAGGTTTTATAAAACCTCTAGCTAGCTACTAATAAAAAATTTAATTTCAAAAAATAATTAAATAAATAAAAAGTGGTTCTTAAATCACTTGATTTTTTGATACGGTAGAATATATATATATATAGAGAGAGAGAGAGAGAGAGAGAGAGAGAGAATAATATACGTATATTACTACTCTAGAATAATACTAATTAAAACTCAGGCTTTTTAATTTTATGGTTATCGGTTGTTAATAAAGTTTTTTAAAAATAAATTGAAGACTACAAATTTATAATCATGATTAAGTTGTAGTACTACTATATATATATATTTGTGAAAATAGAGATAATAATGTGTAACAATATTGGTGTTTAATTTGTTAGAAATAGCAACATTTGGGGTTTGAAGAAACTAATATGCATGTTTAGTGATTAAAAATTAAGAAATGCATTTGTCAATATATTTTTTATTTGTGTGTATTATTTGATTTAAATTATATTTAATTTTTTTTTGTATATATGGTAGGTATAGTAAACATGCATGCAATTTGTTGACTTAATGCTAGTTTTTATGTTGTTTAGGTTTTACAAATTTAGAGGCGTGTACATGTTTTTTTTTTTTTTAAAAAAAAGAAAGAAACAAACAAACATTAACAAACCTATCTAGATTAATTAATTTAATTAGAAGCCCCCACGCTAAATGCATTTAAATATGGACTAGTTTTGGTTTAGGATTAGAATTTAATTAATTTAGATTTAAAATTGCTTTCAAGAATACAATTCTCTGTGGGTTCGACCTCGCACTCGCAATCCATTAACTACAATTGATTCGTGCACTTGCGAGTTAAATAAATTTGCACAACAAGTTTTTGGCGCCGTTGCCGGGGAATTGTTCAATTTTTTAAACCAATTTATATTTAAATTAGTTTTATTCTTCTACTAGTTATAATTAGGATTTTATTTTTCTGCAATTTGTTTTGTTTTATTCGTGTTACTAATAAAAAAAAGAAAAAAAAAAGATTTTTCTTGTTGTTTTTTGTTTTGTTTGGCTTGTTTTACAGTTCTGCCGCAGTACTTTCCGCACATTAGCACGATCGAGCGCACTCACAGCATAGGCAGCAACTGCAACAGTTCCGTAGATTTTTGCCAAAAATTAATTTTTGGTCCTTTTGTGAGTTTTTAAATTTAAATTTTATTTTATTTTATTTTTTGTTAGTTAGTCGTTTTTTTTGTTTTAGTTTATTTTATTTAAAACTAAAAAAAAAAAAAATTAAAAAAAAATATTGGTTAATGTTTTATGTGGGATATTTGCATGCTAAAAAGTGAGGGGGAAGCATGAATTTTCATTTTAATGATTTTAATGCGTTTCGTAGTTATAGGACACCAGCTCCTACCAACTACCCTCAAAATTTTTACCCACATAATCCATGTTCATACTGCTCCAATCCTTATCATCATTATAGTGATTGTCCATCACGGAGACAAGCTTCTAATTTTCCATATGAGCAAATGAACACCAATTTCTCCAGTCAAAGGTTTGATTCAAATTCTAATTATTACAACCCGGACTGGAGCAACCAATCTAATTTCTCATGGTCAGCTCAGGCTATAGGAAATTATGCTCACCAATTTGATGAATTGCACCATTCAGAATATCCGCAGTTCGATCATCAAGCTCAACCTCCTGTTTATCAGTCTACCACTCAAGTGCCACAACCTGCACCATAGTCATCACTGGAAGACATGATGAAAACATTAATAGAAAAAGTCGACCAATCCAACTCACAAACCATCCAAGAACTGCGTCAATTCAATCAGGAGCTCAAAGATGAACTGAATCAATTCAATCAAGAGCTCAAAGATGAACTGCATCAATTCAATCAAGAGCTCAAAGATGCCAATACTCATGCTACCATAGGGATGGAAGAATGGATTGGCGAGAGTGAGAATGAACCTCCATCTGAACATTAACTTGACCCAATGACTCAATATTGGGACAATGAGAGCATTGAGGATAACAATGAGGAACAAGAGCTTCAAGGACACCTGATGGCTAAAGGACACTACATGATTGATGAGGATGAGTCCGAAAATTCTTATCATGAGCATGTCCAAGCCACCTCCAATTTTGAAAGAGAGGAAAGTGCTACAAGAAATTATCTTCCTAAAGATGAGGAAATTGTGGATAACAAAGAGGAGCACGCAGAGCAAGTTGAGTATGCTCAAGTCACCACCACACTTGAGAGTGAGAAAATTGTTGATAACATTGAGGAAGAAGAAAAAGAAGAAGAAGTTGAGTACCCTGAGCAAGTTGAACACCATGAGAACAGTGAGCCACCAACAGATCTTGATCTACCTAGTGACATGGAAGTGAGTACTGAAGCTCCTGCCTGCATCACTGTCCCTCTTGAGACATATCAAGAGCCCAACGCTTCATTGCCTGAATGTCTCAAAGAGCCATCTTATGTCAAGATACTCAAGGATTTGTGCACACAAGCACACAAATCTAGGAACCACTTTCCTAAGAAGATCCTTTGAAGCAAGCAATTTTACATAAGATGGCGAAACATCCGTCCAGAGGGGTATGAAGTTTTGAAGAAGAAGGGGTGGAAGGGATTGGTTGGACATCCGCATGATAGGGGGAAGCGCTGTAAAGTTTTCTCCTCTAGTTTATTTTCTGCACTTCACTCCACAAATTCTTTCTTTCCTTTTTTCATTATATTGCGTTTCATTTTATTTGTTTTTGTTTCTAACAGCAATTGATCTTTTGATATTTGTTTCTGTGAAAAAAATATTGCTGTTAGTTTTGTGTTGACAGGTGTTTTGGTGTTTAAGTTTAGGGGACGCCTTGGCCTTGTTCACACTCAGATTTCCTTACTTCCGGTAATGTATTTCTATACTACACATTGAGGGCAATGTGTAATTCAAGTTTAGGGGTATGGAAAAACACTTTGTCTATTTATTTTTGTTCTTATTGTTTATTTTTGTTCTTATTTGTTTATTTTTATTTGTCATTTTGTGTTAAACAAAATTTTAACACAAAAAAAAAAAAAAAAAAAAATTGTGCTATGTTGTTGTCAAGTTGAGTTAATTGTGATAGTTATTTGCATTTCATTAGCTTGCTTAAAGGGTTGAACACATCATTATGTCATTTGAAGTCTGAGTCCTTTGACTTATTTTTGGGTAAAAGAGATTTCACGTGTTTTGAGATAAATTTTTATGAGCACATTAGCATGTTTTCTGTGAGGTATGATGTTTGGACTTAAGCTTGTTCTCCTTGAGATTTGTTGGATGACCTATTGATGAATAATCATTGGCTTGCAAGATATATATATAAATAAATAAATAAAAAAAGAGATGGAAAAAGAAAGGAAAGATCATGTTGAGTTTTCCGCTGAGTAACCGGACCTCTTGCCTCATTAAGCATTGAGTGTTCGCGTCAAAAGGTGTGAAGTTCAGTGTTGATTTATGATATGGCTAGTCTGGCTTTGTAGCCTTTTTGACTTAAGTTAATAAGCCCTTAGTTGATTTATGATATGGCTAGTCTGGCTTTGTAGCCTTTTTGACTTAAGTTAATAAGCCCTTAGGGATGTTATGCATCTAGTGCCCTAAAGCCACCTAGCTTGGGAATCATTGGCTTAACACTTATTACATGGGACAATTAGAAAGCTTAAGGGAGTTAGACATTGTAGAGCCTGCGAAAAAAGAAAAAGAAAAAAGGCATATCTTGCCTTGGTTGTTTCATTTGTTAAGGATTCTTACAAATTTTATGGAACTTATCTTGAGTTTAAGCTGAAAGTTTCATGATTGTTTGCTAATTACACTTTACGCTTTTCAGAATATATGAGGTCTAAATTGTCCATTTATGAGTGATTTGGTTCTGGATTTCCTTTAGACTGTGATGATGATGTTTGTCTTTTTAAGTTTGCTCATGAATAAGAACCATGGTTTATGTGAAACTTCTTTCTTGTTAACAACATAGTGCACAATGTTTGTGGGTATCATTTTTGTTAAGCCCTCACGAGACTTCACTCGTCCACTAAGGATGCCTAGGGGTTTAAAAGGCTTGTTGTATATGCTAAATGCAATCGTCTCTCCCACGAAAGGGGATTTATCTTTCTTGCTTTCATTTTTATTTTTCGTTTTGTTTTGCTAAGGGACTAGCAAAATGTAAGTTTGGGGGTGTTTGATAAGTGCCAAATATTGCATATTTGGACCCCTTTATTTACATTAGTTAATCCTTTAACTGTGTCGTTATTTAATATTTTGTGTTTTCAGTGTTTTGTAGGTCATTAAAGAAAAACTACAGGTTTAAAGGGAAAAATGCAAAGTTTGGGAGAAAGCATACTTTGAGAAGACCTAAATGATGTGGTTAAGTCTAACCAAATCCAAGAAAATGCTAAATCGGTTAAAGATCAGAGTGGATTAAAGTTCAGATTTGATAAAATTTCGGATTGAATTCAAATTCAGATTCTGCACATGTCTCAATATTTTGACCATAACTTTCTGGTCAAATATCGGATTGAAGTGATTCATACAGAATTGAAAGCTAGCTCAAAATACTACAATTCATTGTGAAATAGGATTTTCCTAATTCGGATGGTAACTATGCAAAAATTGCGAGGCGATTAAATGACACAAATTTGGATGAATTCTATTCCTATTTCAGACTTCTATTTTGACTGGGAGACAAACCTCCAAATTATCTAGGTTTAATAGGGCTTCTAGGACTTTCATAAGCCTATAGATAGACTTCTTTGCATTCAAGAAAGGAGATATACAAGTCCAGAGAGCAAAATTATATAGTGTTTCTCTTTTTAGTTTAGGTTTTCTTTAGATTTAGGTTTTATTTTTATGTGGAGCTAAATTCCCAACTAAGGTTGGGGATGAAGCCTCACCGATGAAGAACATCAATACTTTCATGTAAGTCTTTATTTATCTAATTTTATTGGGTTTAATATTTCAAGTGTTTTACTTATTTTCAATGTGTGGAGTTATTCTTGGATATCTTTTGTGATTCAATGATATACTTGATGATTTAAGATAATTTCACATCATTGATTGCTTGATTTTATTTGCCTAAATAATTTGATATCCCTTGTGATTTGTTCTACGGATACATTTGGTGTTTCAATTAAGATTGCATATCTTTTGTGATTTACGGATACATCTGATGATTTAATTGATATTGGATTCTTTTTGTGATTTGTGCAATGAATTGATACATGTGATGGTTTTGATTAACTGTTGAAGGATAGTAAATCATATCTAAGATTTTAATTGTGAGAACTTCAGATTAATATTGA
>NC_081551.1:10130679-10150679 GCF_901000735.1 Corylus avellana | reverse complement strand
TGAACTGAAGGTCGGTCGACCAATAGGAAACGTACCATTATAGTTGCTTGCCTTGGATATGACCTGGCTGTGACCGGTAGCTCAATTGATCCGACTGGCTGTACTTGTTCCCCCGTGAATCCCATCAAGTACAGTTGGTTGGGACAATTTTTTTCCTGTCCCAGGTTTAACTTCTTGAATGCAGACCAATACAGGATGTCCGCCAAGCTCCCATTGTCCACCAAGATGAGATGGACGTTATGATTTGCCACTGTTAAGGTGATAACCAAAGCGTCCGTGTGTGGGTGCAAGATACTCAGGTAGTCCGCATCCGAGAATCCGATCACCATCTCACTTCTTCGGGACTACTTCACGGGCCTCCCGATATAATAGACTTTGTGAGAACCTTCCAGTTGTCGGGCGTAGGCCTTCCTTGCTCTCCCTAATTTTCGGGAGGTTAGCTTGATGTTGGGGCTCACGGGTTGGGTGCGCCGGACTTCCTCGCTGCTTTTCTCGTCTTACTCTATCTTCCCGAGGATACCTGTCCTGGTTTCGATGGTTAGAGCTTCTACTTTGGTACCGTTCTTGTGACTGTTGATTTCGGGGAGGATGGTGGTGTATTTCTCGGACAAAGCTTTCCCGAGGTGGAGCCGCTCTCTATTGTTCTCCAAAGAATCGCACAAGTTTACCATTTTGGATAAACTTTTCAAAGAGGTGCGGGAAGGCGATGCAGCCCTCTGTATAATGCCCGTTGACCTCGTGGAACTTGCAATACCGATCTGAGTTCTGATTCTGCGGGGCCCTAGGAGGTCTTCGGTATTCCGGATCCTTCTTGATCTCCATCAGGACCTCGAAAATGTTGGCGTTGGGTGGAGTGAAGTTGTGATTGCTAAACTTCTTCTTGAAATGCTTTGGGGCGTCGAACCCCGGTAGATCTTTCCTCTTATTTTCTTCCAGCTTCTTAGGAGTCTTCCGGGCCGACCTCATTGCCTTCAAGGTCTCCTCTTTATTAATAAACTCATCTACTATGTCCAGTAGCTCCTAGAGGGTGTTTGGTTGCTTTCTCACGATCTTCCTCGCCACGGGCTCATGGGGCGAGATTCCATTGTAGACAATGGAGAAGATTACACCATCCATAGGATCTTCCACCTTCAGTTTTTTGGTGTTAAACCGAATCATGAATTCCTTTAAACTCTCTCGTTCTCGTTGGTGGAGTGTCAGTAGGTACCTGAACGGCTTCTTCCTTTCTCTGGAACCCAGGAAATGGGTGAGAAAAATCTGAGCTAGATCCTCGAAGGTAGCCATGGAATTAGGGGCTAAGCTTCGGAACCATTCCCTAGCGTTTCCCGAGAGTGTAGTCGGAAAGGCTTTGCATGCTATCTCGTCGGGGATGGCATGTAGCGTCAGATGCACCCGATAGTTCTCCAAAAGCTCAGTTGGATCTTTGACTCCACTGTAGCTTGGAATTTATGGTGTTTTGAACTTGTGGGGGAGTGGATGATCGATCACTTGTTTGGTGAAGGGTGTCTCTGTCCCAGCGAAGAGCTTGCTCACCACTGTAGTCTTGTACTTCTCTTTCTTCTTCATGGCTTTCAACTTGGTTTTAAGCTCTGCCAATGCTTTGTCTAGCTCCCCTTGCGGAGCCATGATTGGTAGTGGTTCTGTCGTCACCTTTGTGAGTATGGCTACATGGGGGAGGACGACTCTCACCTTTATGCTGTGATCGTCAGAGTGGAGGTTCTCGTCATCAGAGTGATGATAACGATTTCTTAGCCCATCTGACTGTTCAGCCTGATTGACTTGGGATGGAGACAAAAATCGGAGTCGTAGCTCCTCATTCTTCTGGATCAAAAGCGCCATTTGTGCTTCGAGAGAAGCAATGTGTTCCTTGTTGCCAGCATTCTGATGCGCCGATGGGAGCCTCTGATTATCTTGCGCTAGTGGTTCTTCGGTGCGAGCTTAGCTTTTTGACCTTGTATTCACCATTGCTGCAGATATTTGTATTTGTAAGAATGAAAAGTCGTTCCCACAGACGACGTCAAACTATTGAAGCAGTTTCCTGCACGGTGAATTCAAGGGGGATCAAGTCTTCAAGCTACGCTTCTCATGGTTTGCCTTTCTGTGAGTCTTTTAGTAAATATGCAAGAGCAGAGCAAATGTTAAGAGGATACGCCGGGTGTTGGCCGGTGGTTCCTCCTCCGATGCTTAAGTCGGTATGTATCTTAGCTTAGTATGCCAATTCGTGGTCCCTCATACCTTCGTAGTGAGGCATTTTATAGTTGAACATGCGGAGGTGGTAATGATGGCCGGGTGGAGGATCTGTGATTTAGGCGTAACGGCCGAGAGAGTTAATATTTGTGTTCCCTTTCTTTATGACCGGTAGGAGGCCGTTACATACGCTAATCCGAGGATAGCCTGTACCTACGAGATGTCTTTAAGAGTAGGATCGTAACTGTCCCGATGATCTTGCTAGGCACGGGCTGGCTGAGCCTTGTAAATGTATCCTGATGTTAAGTGTGGGAGGTTCACTATGATCCCATGCCTGGACTTTGGCTGTCCAAGAGCGTAGGGAACGACATCGTATCCATTGCTTTGTATTGGGCGCATTTGGTGAGCCCATTTGTATATACCGGGTTTTCTTTGGGTTGTGGGCCCTTGACCTGTGGGCTCGGGCGATGGGTTTATGTGTAATAGACATTTCTTTATAATAGTAAAATAACTTTTTTAGAAAAATATGGGGAAAAATTCACTTTGCCCTGAAGTTTCAGGAGTTTTTCAATTTGAACCCCAAAGTTTAAAAATTGGCAATGTATCCCCTAATGTTTCAAGAATTTTCAATGTAAACCCTCTGTTAATATTTTCTGTCTAAATGGATGAAATTCATGCCACGTGCTTCTCACGTGAGATATTAATGGCTTCTCTTTCAATTTTGTCCTCATTAAAACCTAAAGGATTACTGCTTGTCTGATTCACCAATGGATTACTGCTCCGATCTCAACTCCTCGTGAAGATGAAATTACAGCAAAGAAGTTAAAGAAGATTAGTGCCATAAAATCATTGGCCACAAAAAAGAAGACTGGTCAGAAAACTTCCGAAGGCCTCTGAGGAGAGGGAAGAGAATCGGTGGTGTCGGCCCCACATAAGTCTTCCAGACCAAATCCTCTGAAGTTCTATCTATATCATGAACTAAAGCTTCCCTGTCAATAGGTTTTTTCCAGATTTTGGAGATTTCCTCCAAAATCAGCCCACCATCTGTCGTCTCCATTACTAATATGCCCTCGTTGACAAAGCTGGAAACTCCACCACCAATGACGTCAACAAAGCTAGAATAAACAGAAATATCAAAACCCAAAAGCGATTAAAATGAAAATAAATAAATAAATAAACCTATAAAAGCAATGAAATCAGGCTTCTCAGCTTCGAGCATTCTCTTGAGAAACCTGGTCGTGTTGAGATCGGAGCAGTACTCGAACTTGGACTCCAACACATCCCGACACCGACTCATCATTCCGTTACCAAAATGCATATCAGCCAACTTAACCCATCACAAACAAAAGCCCAAAAAAAAAAAAAAAAATCAATATTACTCTTAAAAATAAAGAATTGATGAACCCCTCATTGGAAGAACTGCAGAAGATGGAAACGACCTGGGGGATTTTGAAGGTACCAATGGAGCGGAACCGGAGGGGGAAGATCTGGCTATCTCTTGACGCGAACGGTGTCGTTCCCCAGTAGTAACTTGTGAGCTACAAGGTTATGAAGAAGATGTAGTATTAAGGAGATGAAGGCCAAGTAGAGCAAAGAGTTCTGCCATTTTCCAGTTGGTGGAGATTCCCTTAGGTTTTCCGGCCAGGAACATAGACGACAAAGATGAGGGGGGAGATTATCCAATTTTGTCAACGAGGACAAAATTGTCTATAAGCTTCTATTTTTAAAATTTTTGCAAACAAAAGTACGACATGTAGGTGTGTTTAGTAAATGGGTTGGCCTAGACACTGTAGTTGATATAGATTGATGTGAAAAAAAAAAAGTAAGAATGTTTTGTTTAAAAAAGTGAAAAAGTGATATAGAAAAGTGAAAAGGTTTTGTTTTGTAGTAATTTTTTCATTTGAATAATAATAAAAAGTGAATGATGTGATATAAAAAGTGAAAAAGTTAAAATGTTTTGATGTTAATTTTTTTGGGAAATGGTGATGAACAGTTTTTAAGCCAACTCTAACCCTTTTACCAAACAAGGCCATAATTTGACATTAACTCTGAATTTTGTACTTAGGCAATTGCTAACATTAAATATTGTTATAATAGTAAAATAACTAACATTGTCTATAAGCCACCATTTTTAACACCTCTACAAACAAAAGTACGACTTATAATTTGACATAAACTTTGAGTTTTCTACTTAGGCAATTATATATTGCTATATTACTCGTTTCTATATATATATTTTCTTGTTTTTGTGTTTTTTTTTTTTCTTGAAACATATTCCAAACAGACGTATAATAAAAAATAGAAGAAAAATTAATCAAATTAAACTAATAATGTTTATCAAATTTAATTGTTAAATAATTCACCAATAATTTAAATTAGTACTTGATAAATCACCCAAAAAAAATTAAAGACAGTGATGGATCACCGTGCACTGATCCATCATTGTGCAATATGCAATGATCAATCACTACGCATAGCACAGTGCACAGTGATCTGTCACTGTGCACAGCAATTTGTCACTATGCACAGCACAGTGCACGATAATAAAAATAAGGGGTAAATATTAAATAACCCTCTAGGGTTTTACTTAATTTTTTTTTTCCACCCTAGGGTTTATTTTTTATCACAGGAGGTCCTTCTAGTTTTGATAAAAGATCAAATTCGTTTTTCCGTCCATTGACCGTTAGTTAACCCAACGGAACTCCACATAGACCAATTAGAAGCTGACATTTGGCATAAGTGGCCACGTCATCAGTGATGACGTCAAACCTAATTAAATTCTTTTTAAAAAAATTAAAATTTAAAAATATATTTTTTCATATATATATATATATATAATTGGTGGGGGTAGCTACCCCCTTGGCTTCAAGGGGGTGGTCGAGCCACCCCCAGTACCCACTGGGGGTGGTTTTGGCGACCCCCTTGGCTCTATGGGGTGGCTCGGCCACCCCCCCAAATTTTTATTTTTTTATTTTTTAAAAATAAAAAAATAAAAAAATTTAATTAGGTGCCATGTCATCATTGATGATGTGGCCACTTATGCCAAATGTCAGCTTTTAATTGGTCCACGTGGAGTTCCGTTAGGTCAACTAACGGTCAATGGACGGAAGAACGAATTTGGTCTTTTATCAAAACCATAAGGACCTCCTGTGATAAAAAATAAACCCTAGGGGGGGAAAAAAATTGAGTGAAACCCCAGGGGGTTATCTAGTATTTAACCCTAAAAATAATATTTGAAAAAAAAAAATAGACAATTTTTATTCATAAAAACCATACCTACACTACTTAAACGCATATACAAAAGGCACACAAATCACAAAACCACATAAAACAACATAAAACCTCATAAACACCAAACGGTGAAGAGCTTTGCTAAAGCAAACGAGTTCTATAGGGTGAGATTCTTACCTGATAGAGGGGCAGAGAGAGGATGAAATAGCTACACGAGAAACAGCAAAGGGGCGGAGAAAGGATGAAGGGGCGAAGAGATGATGAAGAAAAAGAAGGGAAACGAAGGGTTTTAATATATTTCAGGTGGGTATTCTTGAAATGTTTTTCATTCCCACTCAAAAATAGGTAAATATTGAGTCAAATTTTTGTTTAAGTGAAATCGTGATTTTGGTTTAAATTCGCACTTTTTCAAATAAGCATCCTCTAGTCAACTTATAGAAATCATGAATTTTTTCATGATTTTAAATTTTGCGTTTTTAAAATCGCAATCCCAAACACTTCAAAATTGCGATTTGGTTTAAAAACGCATATTATTTTTTTAAAAAGGGACTAAAAAACGCACCCCAAGACTATGTAACTTCATCCTTACTCTTACCCTGTTACACTCCCTCCTCCGTGGAATTGGCCTTGTCCTCAAGAGTAAGTTTGGAAGCCATAGTTGACAATCTTCGCCAAGCTTTCCAACACAATCATCATCTGAGGTGGTGACCCTAGGAAGCCCACTAATTCTTCAAAGTCTAACTTCAGGATATCATGAGTTGATTCCCGAACCAAGCTCAACTGGAAATACATTCCTGCAAACCCATATATCATAGGTTGTCCCCGTGTCTTCCACTGAACATACTCACCCACAATAGGCTTTTCCCAATTTTTTTCGATGACCAAAAATCGTTTAGTGATCGAACATCATCAATAGATTTCCTAGTCCACTTCCTAACTTAGGTACGCGCCACACCATGAAATAAACACTCATGTTCCTACAATTTCTAATATCTTGGAATGCTAGGAACTCAAGCAATCGTTGAGTGAGCCCGAGGTACGGGTTCTAAGCGTTCAAACGCTTCCGAGGTGGCCTTACCATAGCTGATTTTCTTTCTCTTCAGAAGCCTCTTCAACTTCAGTCTTGAGGGAATTTGGGCTCGAGCTGTTTTTGGGTTGTGGTGGCATCGTGATGATCGTCCTTCGTCTTTTTCTCATTTCCAATGATTACATGGATTGGGTGGATGGAGGAATTGGGTGGCAGTGAAATTGGGTTGTGGTATTGGGTCTGTTGTGTGGCAGGTTCGGTTGGGCACAATTGTTGCGATTGCTGTGATGGGTTCTCAGGTTTCTCAGAAGATGGCTGGGATTGTATTGGTATGGTATGGGACTTTGGGTGTTTTTGAGGGCGGTGATTAGTGGTTGGATGTTTTTGGTTGAGATGGGAGTGATTTCCTCGTGACTATATATTTTTTTTTGTTCATCACACACCTCCTCTTAGAGAAAGCTGTTGATATTTTTCTCCATTTCCATCCATTAATTCATCTGCTCAATTGATTTCTTGATAAAGCCATTGAACGTAGTGAATCCTCCATAGAAAACAATCAACTTGGCTTCTCTGCTACCAAACTGTTGCTCTATACGATCAAAACGTGAATCCTCCATACAAAACAATCAACTTGGGTTCTCTGATACCAAATGTTAGGAAACCTGTATGTAATGCCTTGTGGAAATCAATTAACTAGTAATTGACTCCATAGTTCGCCTCCCAACATTGTCCCTCATAGAAGAAGACTCGGGGATCGTAATCTTTACTAAGAGAGAATACAACAGAAGATTTCGACCACAGGAATAATAAAACAATAATTAAATACCACAATCATAACAACCAGAGTAACAATAAAATATCATAGCATAAATAGATCCTCAAATAGTACTAATAACGATAAAACATCGTAGCATAAATAGATCCTCAAATAGTCAAAGACCGATCATTAAAATAGATTACATATCATAAAATAATTGTCTGAAGGTAAGATACAAAAATCAACGCCAAATTTAAGTAGTGCTAGCATGATGACAATCTCAACCATCTCTGCATGTGTGGATCCTCCATTGTCTCATATGGACTTTAGCCAAACCAGGTTCATGTCCTAAAAAATAAACCAAATCAAATCCTGAGCCACCACCAACTGGTTGTCCGTAGCCATCCCCCTCTATACTAGTTAGACTGCACAATTATACATAATGGAGAGGGAAAAATAAAGAGGTAAGTCTAAAGACTTAGTGAGTAAAAATGCACATAGTACTTATGCAACTTAGTTATGAACTCTGTTTGGTAAAGTATGCAACATTTTAAGTACGACAGTATCCATGAATGCAGTATAGGTATAATACATGCTATAATCATGTGAATCAATGATAATTCAACTGTATGGTCTACCCAAGACATTATCCATTCTTAGTAGGGTTAGCGTTGTCCCGAGGGACCTATAATACAATGACGGTGCCTCGACCATTGTATGCTACCATCCATAATACTAGCAACCCAATCGAGTCCGACCTCGGTTAGCTCACGCTACTAATGATGTATATCCTGTAGTGACCCGCTCGTTAAGGCTGCGCCTGTCACCAAACAACTATTGGACCCAAGACACATATATCACATCCACACACACATTTGACCATAGAGTTAACATGTATAGTAAGCCTATGACCATTATCCCGCACGTACCGGTGTACCATGTCATAAGATGCAATGAGTCTTATCTATATTTTACATGCATGCTATTACAAGTCTCATTATCTTATTAAGTAGCACATTTTCTCAAATGGTAGAGTTCATAATGCAACAAAATGTATTTCATGAGAGTTATAAAATGCATGTTTGGTAAAATAAAATAGACGTGCAATGCAGCAAAAGAAAAGGCTAGTATCATGTGAGTTCGTACTCACCCGAATCGTACAAGTCCTCAGAAAACTCCTCCAAAGGGTCTTGGTTCTCCAAATCTATGGAAAAACTAACATTAGTCATAAGTTTTAATTAAAATGAACTTGAACAGGAAAACATGAGCTATTGAATGACTGCCCAAAATGGGGTTTCCCCCAAAGTGCTTCTGGGCGAGCGTTCCATCTCGAGGCCGAACGTTCGACCAGAGAGTTCAGGTAGAATCTCATTTGGTCAAATGCTCTCCTAAGCTATCCTAAACTGGTTCTAAGGCTACAAAAGGTTCTTCTAATATTTCCTAACCTGAAACAATATCCTCATGCAAGAAGAATAAGTGTAACGGAAAAAGAAATGCCTATAAAAAGATTAAGAACTATTCTAGCAACTAAGTTACTATAAAACACAAACTAGCATAACATCTAAAGAAAAACACTAAAGAGAGGCGACAATTACCTCTTACACAAAAACAACCTCAACAAGGTCCTACTCTTCCTCAAGAATACCAAGGTAGTCTCGCAAAAGCTCACACAACATTCAAGTAGCAGTTCTAGAGGGCAACAACGGTGAAAATGAAGCTTTGGGGTCGAGTGGGTATGGGTATTTATTGGGTAGAAAAAGCTATGAGCTTTTCAGGAGTAGTTCTGAAAAGCAGCGAATGTTTGGTACTATAGTGCCGAACGTTCGCGTATTGTTTACTCAGCAGTTTTATGGTTGCAATCCTACGCTTGGGCAATATCCATTCGTCAACCAAAAGTTAACGAACGTTTGGCCGGTCCCCACATCAACGCTCATGTACTGCTTGTAGGCAAGTGCTCACGTGATCCCTACACGAGCGTTCGGCCAAAAAATCCAAAATTCTCAAAATGACCCTCTAGCTGTCCTTAGTGATCCAAAAGTCCAATTAACCCTCTAACCAAGCTATCTTAGCCTTAGTTAATTATTTGGGTCACTACATTCTCCTCTCCTTATAAAAATTTCGTCCTCAAAATTTCAGGATATAATACCAAAAGAACAACACTAAAAGGGGTGAAATGTTTACCTGTCGTCCGTAGTATCGTCAATGTCATGCTCAGTGGGCTTGTAGGCTATCTCCTTCCATTCGTCAACTAGCACTACACCATCCTCAAACAACTGCGCAAAGTCACCTCGTAAGTCGTCCAAAGCATCATACTCAATGTTGCCCCCACTATACCATTCCTCATCAGTCTCGACACCCAAGTCGATCAACTCACAAAATGTGTAGTTCCACATGCAATCTAGATCAGTGGGTATCTATGCCATAACCCTGTTGAAGAAAGCAAACTCTTTCTTAGTCGAGTATCCGATTAACTAAATAGGAATAGGTATCTTGTCCAAGTATAATCTTGAGAAAAAGAGTTACACACAATCAAGTCTCAAATAAAAGCAGATAACAGTTCCGCATGTCCTGCTCTGCTTCCTATAATGCTTCCTCGACACCATGATTACGCCACAGTACCTTAACGATGAGAATCATTTTGGTACGTAGTACTTGCTCCTTTCGATACATGATCTTCACTGGCTCCTTGATGTACGTAAATCCCTCCTCTAATGGCTCGTACTCAACTACTACATCTAGGTTAGCAATGTATTTCAGACAGAACAACGAGGATCGTGTTCTAACCCACAATCAAACGCATAAGCGAATCATATATTCACATCAAATGCATAAGTAGTTTATATAAGGAAAATAAACCAACACAATAATAAAGAACATCCACACAACCACAACACAAGATTTGTTGATGAAGTGGAAAACCATTTGAACTAATCAAAGGGAAAAACTACTCTGGGGTAGCCAAACCCAAGAAAGTACTATATGAAGACCCTGAGATTATAGACAATATAAATACTCACAACCCCTTGCAAGTTCTAGACTCTGTAAGATCAACCAGCCTCCAGCTCATCCTCCAAGCTCACTATTGATAAGTGCCAAAATATTCATATTTTAGCCCTTAACTTATATTTGTTAATTCCTTAGTTTTGTTAGTTTATGCTATTTTATTTCCTTTTTGTATTTTCTTTGTTTTATAGGTTTTTGAAAGAAAAGAAAGCGTTTCTAGAAAAGTTTCAAGCTTAAGGGAAAATTAGGAAGACCTAGAAGATATGGTTAAGCTTAACCAACCATAATAGAGAACCTATATGATGTGGTTAAGTTTAATCAAATAAAGGAAATGATTAAATTGGAATTTCTCAAATTGGAATCAAAATCAGATTGGATTCAAATTTGGATTCTGCACACGTCTTAGTATTTTGACCATAACTTTCAGCTCAAATATCCAATTGAGGTGATTCAAGTGGAATTGGAAAGCTAACTCAAAATGATACAAATAATTTTGGTAGTATTTTCCTAATTCGGAATGTCGCTATACCAAAATCATCCCGCAAGATAGGAATGCAATTCTGGACAAATCCTATTCCGATTTGGACTTAAGATTTCTTTATCCTAATTGGACTAGGGCTTAAATCTCCAAATTTTTTAGGATTACTAGGGCTTCTAGGACTCTCCTAAGCCCTATAATTAGACCTCTAAGCCTCACTATTCAATACACAATTTCAATGAGACAACTTTGGGGAGAGGAATTGGAGGCTACTTCAAGGAGTCGTTTTTGGTTCTTTCTTTCCCTTTTCTTTTTAGTTTTATTTTAATTATGTATAACTAACTCTTTAGTAAGGCTAGATTGAAGCCCTAATTATGTTTATTTAATATTTCAATATTGGCGCCTTTGTGATAATCATATTGTGTTGCTTAGCTTGATTAATTCCTGTTTTATTGAATTCCTCTCTGATCAACATATGCATGTGGTATGGATTAGTTAATTAAATCAATTTGGATGATCGAGTCCTGGGTTTAATAAGAGTAGCAAAATAAATCCACATTGGGTTCTTGGGTTAGTCAACATGGAGAACCGGGAATAGGCACCCATGCCCTAGGCCTCATGTGTTTGTCGATTTTCCCAGATTTATGCTTTATTAAGAACAACTTAGTAGACACCCATGCTAAATCCTTGAAGAAAGAAAAGAATTAAAGTAGACACCCATGCCTAATTCGTTGCTTAGGAAAATTAATAGCTTAAGGAGTAGACATCCATACCCTTAGTTTGGCAAACATTAAGTATTCATAATATGATTGGATCATTGGCATATTGTTATATTATCTAAGTATGATTAGTGGTGGATATCAAAGCCCTACCTTTACCTTATCTTTATCTTTATTTCTTTTCTTTAGTATCAATATCAATCTAGTGACAATTTTGGTATTTTAATTTCTTCAAAAAGAAAATCAACAATCTCCGTGAGATCGATCTCGTACTTGCTGCACTATACCATCATTTGATCTTGTGCACTTGCGAGTTAAATGCACTAAATATTATCTATTAATTTAGGTAGTATTTGGCACAACAAGTTTTTGGCGCCATTGCCGGGGATTGTTTGATTTTGTTTGGAATTTTTTTTGTTCCTAAGTTTATTTATGTTTTTCTAAAGTTTTTCCTCAATTATTGTTCTGCCTCCGGAGGGGCGCTAGAGCACCCATCCAGGGCGATCGAGCTCACCAGTACGATCGATTGCACATCTGGACAGCAGCACAGTTACTAACTAGTTATAGATCTGATTTTTTCTTTTGTTTCATGTAAGGTCATTCGAGTCTGCATATTAGTAAGTTTTCTTTTTAAATTTCGTTTTATTTTCCTTTTTATTTTAACTTTTTGTTATTTGTTTTTAATTTCACACATGTGGGGAGGGATTCCGACATCCCATGGACCATGTTCATTATGCCATGACCCTTATCACCATGTTAGAGAATGTCCTACAATGAGACAAATTTCTAACAAAATTAATGGGCATAAGAACACATCGTTCTCTAGACTAGGGAACGACAACTATCTTGATTCCTATAACCCAACCTAGAGCCAACAGTCAAATTTCCCGTGGCAAGCTCAAGCTCCTAGAAATCATGCTCCACAATTTAATGAACTGCATCATCAATCATATCCGTAGTTCTATGATCATTCATATTTCTCTCAATCGGCTCCACAACTACAAAATCAGATGGCTGCCATGTAGAAGGCATTAAATATGATTGTAAACTCCATGACTACTCAAAACATTTCTCCTATTCAGCCAGCTACCCAACTCCAGGTATGTGCCATATGTTCTCATTCTGATCATTCTACTGAACCTTGTCATTTGTATTCATTTGTAAATCAAGAGCAAGAGTCAAAACTGAATAACCTGGAGAGTATGATACGCACCCTAGTAACTTTGCAACAGCAATTTACGACTGATCAAAAACAAATCAATACAAAGACCGATCAAGCTATTCAAAGACAGGAAGTACAAATGGGACAATTGGCCAGGGAGCTGAGTGCATCTCTCATCAATTGGTCTTAACAATACCAAGAAGAAGAGTGTCAAAGTCAGTTGATGGAAAACCCCAATGGACAATACATGGAGGAAGAGTGCACCTACTATCATGTGCAAACTATCACACTGAGAAGTGAAGAGGTGGTTGAAAATCCAGTAGAAGAGGGGAAGGAGGAGCAAACCAAAGTTCCACATCAAGAAAAAGAAGAGAGAACTGAGATTTCTTCAACATTAGCTCTTATTCCTGAAATACCAAAAGGCCAGGAGAGAAGTCTGTTAGAGCTACCACATGAACAAATAGAGGACATCAAGATAGAAAAGCTCCCTAAGTTTTCTTCCTACTTTATTCCAGTTCATGATTCCCCACCGGATGAGAAACTATTTGAGAAAACTCAAAGTGGCCCTCCCCGATCTATAGACCTTTGGAATCACCTTGCAACAAAAAAGATTCATTCCCTTTGGTGCAAGAGAAGGAAAGATTGGTGCTTCAAGTTTAAAGTGCCACAGTCTTGCTAAAAATATTAAATTTAGCGCTCATGGGAGGCACCCTCAACATATCCTTTTTATTTCCTTATTTATTTGTTTTCATTTTCATTTTATTTTTATTTTTATTTTTAGTTCTTTTTGTTTTCTGTTGTTATTTTAGTATTTTGTTTTGCAGGGACAATTGTGCTTGAATTCAAGTTTGGGGGTATGCTATGAACTATGCTATTCTAGACAGTTTCATTCATCTCCCGGGTAAGATCTTTCCATGTTATACACACATTGGGGACAATGTGTAATTTAAGTTTGGGGGTATGGAAGACAATTTACACACATCTTGCCCCATTTTCTTTTTAAAAAAAGAAAAAAAAATATGTACATGTTCATGTTGATCTTAAAATTTTGGTTGATCTTAAAAATTGTGATTCTCATTGGTAAGCTTAAAATTTTGAACACATGATTTGATGATAGGATTTTTCAGTTTGGTTACTTGCTTTTGGCAATTGAGAATTCACATGTTTGATCTGATTTTACACAAGCACATTAGCACATAATTTGTGGGGTATAACATAAAAGTCTGATGTATGTATTTCTATGTCTTGGGTGAAACTACATGACTTATTAGATGGATACTTTGGCGTATATATATGTGATAAAAAGAAAAAAGAAAAAAAAATCATTGATAAGCTTTTGACTAAGTAAATGGACTTCTTGCCTCAAAGCATTGAGTGTTCACGTCAAAAGGTGAAGAATTTTGATTTGATTAATGTCATGGTTAAGTTGGTTTCGTAGCCTTTTTTACTCGAGTTAGTAAGTCCTTAGGGATGTTTTACACCTAATGCCCTAAAATCACCTGATTTAGGAGTCATTGGCCTAACACTCGCTACATGGGTCAATTAGAAAGCTTAAGGAAACCAAACTTTGCACAACCTGACCAAAAAAAAAAAAAAAAAAAAAAGGAAAAAAATAATAAATAAATAAATAAAAAGAAAAGTTATGCCATAATTATTCATTCTAATGGGGATTTCAATGAACTTTGAGATATTGAGGCAGTACACATTGGAAATAATTAGAAGTTTCATATTTATGTGCTAGTTCACTTTACATTGTTTCAAATTTGTTATGCCTTAGCCTGTCTTTTGTAAGTAATTAGACTTTAAAATTTCAATTCATTATGAAGATGGAGTTTATCTTTTTAAGCTTGCAAATAAATGAAAATCATGGTTTTGAGTGACACTCGAGTTTTGGATAACATGAACTCTTGCGTGATGTTTGTGGGTAACATTCCTGAAAAACCCTCACGAGACTTCACTCGTCCTCTAGGGAATTCCTAGGGGTTTAAAAGGCATGTTGCATATGCTAAATGCAATCATACATCCCACGAAAGATGGATTTATCTTTTTGTTTTCTATTTTTCATTTTGTTTTTAGTTTCATATTGCTATGGGACTAGAAATATGTAAGTTTGGGGGTGTAATAAGTGCCAAAATATTGATATTTTAGCCCTTAACTTATATTTGTTAATTCTTTAGTTTTGTTAGTGTATACTATTTTATTTTCTTTGTTTTATAGGTTTTTTGAAGAAAAGAAAGTGTTTCTGGAAAAGTTGCAAGCTTAAAAGGCAAATTGGGAAGACCTAGAAGATATGGTTAAGCTTAACCAATCATAATAGAGGACCTATATGATGTGGTTAAGTTTAATCAAATAAAGGATGATTAAATCAAAATTTCTCAAATTGGAGTCAAAATCGGATTGGATTCAAATTTGGATTCTGCATATGTCACGATATTTTGACTATAACTTTCAGCTCAAATATCCGATTGAGATGATTCAAGCGGAATTGGAAAGCTAACTCAAAATGATACAAATTATTGTGAAATAGTATTTTCCTAATTCGGACTGCCGTTATGCCAAAATCACCCTGCAAGATAGGAATGCAATTCTGGAAGAATCCTATTCCGATTTGGACTTAAGTTTTCTTTATCCTAATTGGACTCGGACTTAAATATCCGAATTTCTTAGGATTACTAAGGCTTCTAGGACTCTTCTAAGCCCTATAAATAGACATCTAAGCCTCACAATTCAATACACAATTTCAAGGAGACAACTTTGGGGAGAGGAATTGGAGGCTACTTCAAGGAGTCGTTTTTGGTATTTTCTTTCCATTTTCTTTTTAGTTTTATTTTAATTATGTGTAACTAACTCTTTAGTAGGGCTAGATTGAAGCCCTAATTATGTTTATTTAATATTTCAATATTGGCGCCTTTGTGATAATCATATTATGTTGCTTAACTTGATTAATTCCTATTTTATTGAACTCCTCATATGTGTTTGTCTGATCAACATATGTATGTGGTATGGACTAGTTAATTAAATGAATGATCGAGTCCTGGGTTTAATAAAAGTAACAAAATAAATCCACACCGGGTTCTTCGGTTAATCAACATGGGGAACCAAGAGTAGACACCCATGTCCTAGGCCTCATGTGTTTGTCGATTTCCACAGATTTATGTTTTCTTAAAGAACAACTTAATAGACACCCATGCTAAATCATTTAAAAAAGAAAAGAATTAGAGTAGACACCCATGCCTAATTCGTTGCTTAGGAAAATTAATAGCTTAAGGAGTAGACACCCATACCCTTAGGTTGGCAAACATTAAGTATTCATAATACGATTGGATCATTGGCATATTGTTATATTATCTAAGTATGATTAGTGGTGGATATCAAAACCCTACCTTTACCTTATCTTTATATTTATTTCTTTTCCTTAGTATCAATATCAATCTCGTGACAATTTTGGTATTTTAATTACTTCTAAAACAAAATCAAAAATCTCTGTGGGATCGAGCTCGTACTTGCTGCACTATACTATCATTTGATCTTGTGCACTTGCGAGTAAAATGTACTAAATATAATCTATTAATTTAGGTAGTATTTGGCACAACAACTATCTTCACGAAGTGCTTATCCTTACCGATCCCTCGGTAGACTTCTTTGCCGTTGAACGATCTGTGTGGTGTGGTTTGAAATCAACAATCAAAGCTCCAAGTAAGCAAGAAAGCACAAAGCTCTTTAGGAAGCCTTACTTGGTACAAAACAACTGTGAAGGGTATCACTTCCATGAGTGATAGTAGCAACCCTTTCTTCACTGGGAACCTCCAAACATAGAAAAGCATAAAATGGAAATGGAGAAGTTCAAAGAGTTTTGCAGAAAAGATAGGTATTTATAGATCTGAATTTTACTTCTTTCCGTCTTAACTGGGATTATCTTCAGTTCTAATGGGAAGGCCAAAATCTATATTTTGAACCATCCTCGTCATAACGGGAGTTAATCCTTGTTAAGACGCAAAGAGTACAAATTAGATCTAAATACCCGTGCTAACGAGACTTCTAATGAGAAAACCGTAGCTTCCTTCTAATGTCCCGTCCTAACGCACCTTCTAACGAGTAAACATAAACTTCTCGTTTCATATCCCGTCCTGATGCACCTTCTGACTTGGAAACAGAAACTTCCCATTACATGTCCCGTCCTAACGCCCCTTCTGACGAGGAAACAACTCAGTCTCGTTACAAATCCCGTCTTGACGGGAAACCAGAGAGCACTCCTTCAGTGACATCACGAGCCCATTCTGAGGCCCCTCTAACGGGGAAGGCAAAGAACTCTATCAAAAACATTCAATTTTCACCCCAACACTTGGGAAATAATTGGAAAATACAAACAAATGTTTCGATCATTAAATAAGGTCAAACTAAACCTAACAATCTCCCCCTGGCCATCTAATGACAAAGCCCTAAACACCTCCAATCTTCACCTTAAAACGAGGGAAAGGAATGAGAAATTATAAACACATGTTTTGCTCATTGAATAAGTCCAAATACAACCTAACAATCTCCCCCTTTGGCCATTCAATGACAAAACCCAAAAACATCAAAGATAACAACATTTACAAGTAAATAACAATTTACAACCCCAAACTAGCCTAACAAACCACTACTAGACTTTGGTTGATGGAATATATTAATGTACCTGTTCACTGAAAACAATAGCAAACTCATTACAAGCATAACATTAAAACATAAAGTGGGAGACACCTCCAAACTATTATGTAATAACATACTCACATGAGTTTGTATCAAGAAAAACATATAACCCATGTTATGTAAGTCACAAAAACAAGAGAAAAACAGATAATCCATATTATATGTACCTCACACAGAAGTACATGAGCAATATAAAAGGCATACAATCCATATTATATGCAAGTCATAAAGTCAAGACAATGATGAGTGTCAAATACTGCATATTTGGACCCCTTAATTTGCATTTGTTAATCCTTTACCTTTATTATATTATGATGTTTTGTGTTAGTTTTCATATTTTAGTGTTTTATAGGTTTCTAAGGGAAAACTGCACATTTAAAGTGAAAAATATGGAGTTTGGAGGAAAGTTGGAAAAAGTGACATCAAAGTAGGATCGAGCACACCATCCCGCGCTCGAGCGCATGTGTGCTCGATCCCAACTGGATAGAGCTCGAGCGCACCTACGCCCACCAGCAAGCCACAAGCGCCCAAGTGTTGCACTGCAAGGGAAGAGCTACATGCCTTTGTGCAATCAAGCGCACTGGCCATGCGCTCGAGCGCACTCGTCTGCTGCATAAGCCCTTGCGCCGATTTTAGGGTTTTAAACCCTAGAAACCCTTATAAAAAGACAGCTACACCTCAAGAAAAGGAGGCTGGTGACAAAGTCCAATTTTTCTGCATTTTTTCTCTCTTTAGTTTAGTTTTCCTTAGGGTTAGATTTATTTTTCAATACTCATGTGAAGCTAAATTCTCAACTAATTAAACGCGTATTACAAGAAATCTACTCATTAGGGGCGACTGTGAGGCCGACGCTAATAGGTGAGTATTAGTGTCCCCCTTGCAGTGGACGCTAATAGTCGACCCAAAAGATAAGTATTACCGCCCACCTTATAGTGGACGCTAATACGTCGACGCTAATATACTAGCGGGAATTATACCAAAGGCGGGAAAACTATTAGGGGCAACAAAATAACTTGTCGACGCTGATAGTTTCGTCTCAGCGTCCACTAAAAGTGGACGCTAATAGTCCTATATAATAATAAAAAACAAAATTAACAGTCCTTAATAGCATCCACTTTGAAAGTTGACGCTGATGATGGAGCATTAGCAAGCTCTTGTACAAAAATAAAAAAATTAAAAACAAATTAAAATAAAAGCTCAATAGTGTCCACTCAACGTAGACGCTGATGATAAATTATTAGCATCCACTGTGAAAGTGGGCACTGGTGATGGATCATTAGTGTCCACTAGAGTGGACGCTAAAGTGCTTGTACTAAAAAAAAAAAAAAATTAGAATAAAAGCTCAATAGCGTCCACTCAACGTAGACGCTGATGATATATTATTAGCTTCCGCTTGAAAAGTGGACACTGATGATGGATCATTAGCGTCAACTAAAGTGGATGCTAAAGCGCTTGTACAAAAATAAAAAAATAAAAAACAAATTAAACTAAAAGCTTAATAGCGTTCACTCAAAGTGGACGCTGATGATATATCATTATCGTCTACTTTGATATTGGACGCTGATGATGGAGTATTAGTGTCCACTAGAGTGAACACAAATAAAAAAAATAGAAAACAAATTAAACTAAAAGCTCAACCGCGTCCACTAAAAGTGAACGCTGATGATATATCACTAGCGTCTAATTACACCCCGAGTTGCCATTAGTGTGTCTCAAACAATCCCTTATTTAAGTTTCTTGTTAATGCTTTAATTGTATAAAACTAAGCCGTACAATTATTTAGTAAGATATATGGGAAAGATAATTATGATTAGAAGCTATTTTAGGGATCAAACAAGAAGTACCAAGTATAAATTATGTCATATCTGATTGTGACCAAGCAATATATTTGACTTCAGTCTTTCTTTTTTGCCTTCAAACCTTCTTGCAAACAAATATTGCCTTGGAAGTAATAAATGTTGGTGGTTGATAAAGGTATCAACAATATTTTGATTACTGTTTCACAGCAGCAGTTTCATAAATGCTTGTCCAAAGCACCATAAAGGACCTGTATTTCCTTTTTGATAAGTAATATGCATGGCCACAACCTTTTGGTTGCCTTTTTGCTATTCTTTTTTCATGAATTTTTATTGTTTCTTTTCATTAGAATCATTTATATATCTTTTGAATATGATTTTGTCTTTTAAAATTACTTTCTTTTTTTTAAAAAAAATAAAACATTATTAGGGTCCATTTGACCCTAATAATGTTTTTTTTTTTTTTTAGGACCATTAGCGTCCACTGTAGTAGACGCTAATGGTGCCACCATCACCGTCCACTTTTGTTTGGACGCTGATGGTTAATTTTTATTTTTTATTTTTTTAAGACTCATTAAAGTGGATGTTAATGGTGCCACCATCAGCGTCCACTTTCGTTTGGACATTGATGGTTGATTTTTTATTTTTTATTTTTTTAAGACTCATTAGCGTTCACTTTCATTTGGACGTTGATGGTTTTTTTTTTTAATAATTTTTTGGGACCATTAGCATCCACTTTTGTTTGGACGCTGATGGTTTATTTTTTTTTTTTAATTTTTTGAGACTATTAGCGTCGACTTTGAGTGGACGCTGATAGTCACTACAAAAAAAATAGGGTTTTCTGACATGGCTACAGTACATATTTTGTTGCCACGTCAAAAAATTATTACAGATTTAGCAATTTTAAATATATTTTCTGACGTGGCTACATTTACCATGTCAGAATTTTTC
>NC_081551.1:10117772-10130579 GCF_901000735.1 Corylus avellana | reverse complement strand
AACTTTTTTCCCTCTTTTTATCTTCCCCCTCAACTTTTTCCCTCTTCTTAATTTTTACTCTTCATTTTTTTTCCCAGCACATTCTCTCTCCTGTCTCAATCTCCCTGCTTCTCTACAGTCTGCACAGCACTTCTAGAGGAAGAAGAAAAGCAGAAGGTGAAGGGAAAAAATTGAGAAGCATGCAGCAGATCGAAGAAAGCAGAAGAAGAAGAAAAAGAAAAGGAGAAGAGAAAAAGAAGAAAAAAAAAGAAAAAAAGGAGAAAAGAAGAAGAAGAAGAAGAAGAAGAAGATCGATAAGAAGATTTTTTGGGTTTTTCAGATTGATTTTTTGATTTCTTGATGGTTGGTTTTAATTTTTTGAAGATGTTTTTGGTTGGGTTTTTGAAAGTATTTTCAAAAACTCAAACCATGGTGCAGATCTTCACCATGGAGATCGAAAAGAAGAGGGAGAGAGTGAGAAAATTAAATGGAGAAATGGGAGAGCTGGAGAAAAAAAGAGAGAGAGGGAGAAAATTGAGAAAAGAAGAAAGGGAGTGGCCGGCCATGGTGCAGATCTGCACCATGGTGAAGAGAAATGTGTTTCTCTGAACGGCAGCTCCATCACGTGTGAGGGAGCTGCCGTGCAGAGGAATTCCCAAAAAAAATGGAAAATTAAAATTTAATTGAAAATTAATTTTAATTAATAAAATTTTTAATTAAAAAAAAATTCCAGAAAAAATTTTAAAAAAGAAAAATTAATTTTTTATTTAATTTTTCAATTTTCTGACGTGGGAGTGAAATACCATGTCAAAAAATTTTCTAACGTGGCATCTCTACCACGTCAGAATATTTTTTGACGTGGCAAAACTGCCACGTTAGAAAATTCTGACGTGGAAACACTTACCACGTCAGAAAATTATTCTGACGTGGCGTACAGTAAAACGTCAGAATTTTCTGACGTTCTATCCATTGACGCGTCAGGAAAGAATTTTTCCTGTCACCTATGTTTCTGACAATCTACACGCGTTAGAAATAACACGTCAGAAAAAAAATTTGATGCGTCAGACACCATAAAACGTCAGAAATCTCCAATAAAAAAAAAATTGTTTTTTTGTTGTGAGTGGAGCACTAGCGTCGACTTTAGATTCCATCCACTCCAACATTAACGTCCAAAATATAAGACTTTTAGTGTCCACTTTGTCGACGCTAAAAGATCATTATTAGCGTCCACTTTTGAGTCGATGCTAATGATCAAACAATTGATCATTAGCGTCGACCCATTAGCGTCCAACAGTCGACGCTGTTGATCAATAGCGTCAACTTCGGGACTTTTAACATCCAAACAGAGTTGCCCCTAAAGACCTGATTTTTTGTAGTAAGGTTGAGGATGAAGTCCCACCGATGAAAAACGACAACACTTTTGTAAGTTAATATTATTCTAAGTTTATGGGTTTTTAAAGTTTCAATTGTTTTGCTTTAATTCAATTATTGAAATTACTTTTTGAGATCTATTGTGATTCCCGGATACATGTGATGTTTTATGAGAATTTCATGTAATTTTTTGCTTAGATCTTCATTAAAATAAAATTAGATATCTATTTGTTTTTTGTCCGACGGATACAATTGATGATTTGGTTAAATCTGGATATCTCTTTTGATTTTGTGCAATTGATGGATACATTAAATCTTTTGATTGATTTGTAAAGCATAGCAAGACATACATAGGCTTGTACTTGTGAGAACTTAAGATTTTATTGACGAACATGAATGTGTTGTTCCGACTTGGTGGGTGTAGATTCCACAACTTTAGTATTTGTATTTTGTGATTATTTTTATTTTATTTAGTTTATGTTTATTTATTTTAAAAATCAAAAAACTTTTAGAATTAGGTTATGATCTAATTAGTTTAGATTAAAATTGTTTTGAAAAACACAATTCTCTGTGGGATTGACCTCACACTTGCAAAACACCTTTATTGCAAACGATTCGTGAACATGCGAGTACATTTAAAACTCACAACAGACAACATAATCAAAGAGCACATATAAACCATATTATATGCACATCACACAAAAGTTCATGAACAATATAAAATACATACAACCCATATTATATGCAAATTATAAAGTCACGAGTCAAAACAATAAAAACAAGTTTCCCTTTTACAATACTTCTCCCCTTTTTTGTCTAAATGGTCAAAGGGATTTTGAATGTAACACATTCTCCCCAAATTAACAACTCCTATAATATGACAAGAGGAAAGAGAGTAAACAACAATAAGAAAGACACATGTGAAAGGATTTAAGCAAAGAACCACATATAAACAAGCATGTGTCAAGATATCTCATATAATATGTCAAAGAATACAAAATATATGAAAGACACCACAAAACAAAATGGCTCTAATGTTAACTCTCCCTTAACATGAACGACCTCTCCCTAACAAGTGTCTCCACAAACTACATTCTCCAAATTTCTGTCGTAACAGACAAGTGAAGAAACTCAAGTGGCATCACTTGTATCCTTGAAAGGTATAAACAAGGAAGTACAAA
Source organism: Corylus avellana (assembly GCF_901000735.1). NCBI lineage: Eukaryota > Viridiplantae > Streptophyta > Magnoliopsida > Fagales > Betulaceae > Corylus > Corylus avellana. The sequence goes on along the minus strand of NC_081551.1, from coordinate 10,128,048 downwards.
AAAGCAAAATAGGAACATAGAAGGCTCAAGTCAAAACATATACTATGAGCACAATATCAGAGCATGAAATGCTCAGACTATACACATGAAAATGCAAAAGGGTCCAAAGAAACACCTTCAATTCAAATGTCCAATTCATATCATCCAAACAAGGTTGAGATGCATAAAAAAAAATAAAAAATAAAATAAATTAAAAAAAAAAAGCACAACCAACATGGCATTTGGCAATCTCAAGAACATTTCATCAATAGGCCGTAAACTCACAATCACAACATGTGAATAAACAATTGTAATATCTCAACACACAATCAAAAGGCAATTGTCACCAATTTCACATATTATGTGAATATGTAATGGGAGAAACTAGAATCAAATTAACATGTTATCAAAGAAACAACTCTGCATGTGTAAATGAAACTCAAAACAACCCAACATGTTAAGTTATGGAAGATCCACAATCACAACCCATGAACCCTACATTCTCCTCAAAAACAAATCCAAAGAAGAGTACCAAATGTACGAGCCAAGAAAATGAAATACTAATCGTACATCCAAAATACATTAGCATGTGAATCACGGAGCCCAAAACATCGAAAAACAAAAGACACATGCACACTTCTCTATAAATGCCTAAGAAACAAATGCATGCATTAAAGTTATACAAAATAAAGATCCCAAAAAATTGAAAGTGAATAACCATAGGTTTATCCAAATTTCAACAACATAACAAATGGATAACAAGCATGCAATACGCAAGAAGGATAAAATCTAGAGGCATGCAAAGACACAACACAATCAATCACAAAATAATTCAATCACCCAAGCAAAGGTGAAGTAAAAGTTAATGATTACTTCATAAAAGAAATAAGTTATGTGTTTACTTCAATGAAGAAGAATGTGACGTGAAATACTCTTGTGGTTTTTTTGAGTTATTGTATTGATCATAAGGAAAGTTAAATCAGTTCCACTAAAATATATTCTTAATTCATAGAAGGAAAGATTTAAAACGAAAATATACTTTTGTTAAGAATAGCTATGATGGTTTGAATGACAACCCTAATGCACAAAGATATAACATGTGCAATTTCTTCTTATGAATTAAGCATCGATCGCATCAACAAACGTGGACCATTACATAAAATGTGATGATTCAGGTATATATGTTAAAGAAGAAAGACCTTGACTCAAGGTGTGAACCCATTTTAGCTTTCCATCATCCTCTATGTGCATTTTTACATGTAATGAAGCTATCGATGGGATGACATAAAAGTAATAAGATGCTTAATCTCTCTAGTTTACAATAAAGGGAGGCTACCAAAATAAAAATAAAAAGTATCTATAGTAGAAAAAAGTGGTTAAGAGGTTAAAAACAAGAATTAGTCTTTCATTGAAAAATGTGATAAAAATATGGCTAAAGTGTCTATTGTTGAGTGCCAAATATTGCATATTTGAACCCCTTAATTTACATTTGTTAATCCTTTAGCCGTTTTATAATCTAATATTTTGTGTTAGTTTTGTGTTTTTAGTATTTTGTAGGTTGCTATAGGAAAAACTGCGAATTAAAGGTGAAAAATGTAAATTTTTGAAGAAAGCTGGAAACAAAGCCATCTGAAGAAGTAGGATCGAGTGCACAACCCGTCACTTGAGCCTAGCAGGGTTGCGCTCGAGCACACCCACGCCCATTGACAAGCCATCAGCGCATGAGCGTTGCACCACAGGAAGAACATCGCAGACACGAGTGCGATCGAGCGTACTGGCCATGCGATTGAGTGCACTCGTCCGACAGCTAAGCACCAGCGTCGTTTTAAGGGTTAAAAACCCTAGACACCCCTATAAATAGACTACTAAGCTTCAAGAAAAGAAGGCTGGAGACCAAGTTCGAAATTTCACACATTTTCTCCCTTATAGCTTAGTTTTTTTTTTTAGGTTTAGGATTTATTTTTCATAGTTATGTGTAGCTAAATACTCAACTAAGGTTGAGGATGAAGCATCACCGATGAAGAACAACAAAATTTTCATCTAAGTTAATATTATCCGATTTTATGAGTTTTAATGTTTCAATTGTTTTACTTCCATTCAACTATTGAGATGATTTTGGGATATCTATTGTGATTTACGGATACATGTGCTGATTTGATATAGTTTCATTTAATTGATTGCTTGGATTTTCTTTTGTCAAAAAAATTGGATATCCTTTGTGATTTAACCTGCGGATACATTTGATGATTTGGTTTAAACAAAATATCTTTTGTGATTTGTGCAATGGATGGATAAATTTAACGATTTAATTAATTCTTTTGAGCATAGTATAAGATTCTTATTGTGAGAACTTCGGATAATATTGATAAACATGAGATATATTGCTATGATTTAGTAAGTGTATATTCCAAAACCTTAGTGCTATCTTTTGATTTATTTCACCTTATTTAGTTTATGTTTTATTCTCAAAACCAAAAATCAAATCTTTTTAGAACTAGGTTATGATTAAATTAATTTAGATATATTTAGTTTTCAAGAACACAATTCCCTGTAGGATCGACCTCGCACTTGCAATCCTTTTACTACAATGATTCGTACACTTGCGAGTATAAAAATTTTCACAAAAATTTTTTGGCACCGTTGCCGGGGAAAAACTTCTTGTGAAAATTTTAATGCATTATGGGTTCTGAGCGAACGTTCTGTTCAAGAGGCAAACGTTTAGACACTGTGAGAACGTTTGCCCAAAGTTGGAGAATGTTCTGGTAGAGTCAAAAATGCAAAGTTTTGGGCTTTTATTCTAATGTTATGATGCTAAAACTACACCCCCTAGGCTCTAAACAAGTTCATGCACATATAGTGAAGCATAGCACACGTGAAAACCAAAAAATAAGTGAGCATTTCTATAACGTTTTTGAAAAACTCTCTTTTCTTCCAAAGAAAATTGTTCACAAGTTACAACACATTTTAAAAACTTGAAGGAAGTAAATATGATAACAAGACAACATGAAAACTTAGTAAAAGTTTAAGGGTTACCTTGAAGGTAGCAAAATCTCCCCTCAAAGCTTTCATTTTCCTCTCTAGAACTCTCCTCTTACTTTAGGGTTAGGGTTTCTAGTATTAAGGGTGGCTGAGGGGCGAGAGAGGGGTATTTATAGGGGTGAGGGGGCATGTCTTATGCTGCAGAGGTAAAGAATGGGTTAAAAATGCTTTTCAGACTATCACCAAACGTTTGGTACTACAGCTGAATGTTTGGTTTACTATTATATAGTGGTTCTAGGGTTGTAGCTAGAACGTTTGGTCAATACCCAGTGGATCAAATTTTGGTCAACGAACGTTTGGTGTGGTCCTCTCCCAAACGTTCGCACTAAAAACAAGGATAGACTTTTGGTGGTTCCTCATTGAACGTTCAGCTAGAAAGCTGGATGAAACCGCTTCGCCTGGTTCCCACATCCCATTGGCCAATCCCTTTGATTCATGCCTTGATGAGGCTTCTCTCCCTTCTCTGCGCATGCTCGGAGAAGAGATTTAAAGGTGGCCTCCGCCTTTGAAATCTGGATATTGTATTCTAGTCTAACAAATACATATATATACTACTTGTAAAAATATTTGTTTTTTCCTTTAAACCTCTTTTGATAAGGTTTTAACATTTTCTTTCTTCACTTTTTCACTAAATTTGCTATTACGTGATTGTGTAACAGATCGTGTAAATCGAGCTTCTAAAAGATAAAAAGCAAGATCTTGCTTCTTATTTTTACCTATTATTCTAACTTTGAAAAATGAGCGGTAGGAGATTGGAATTTCCTAGGCCTCTTTCAAAGAAAGACTTTGAGAATATAATTTGCATGCCATTTTTATTAAACGTTCACCTCTTTAAATAGAGGAACTAAACTTACTTGGAGTTGAGTTCTATGACTTGGTATTCAACTCCTACAATGACTCATTCACGTGGAAATCAATTCCAATGAGGATTATTCCTATAAACTAAACATATGGAGATAAACTCCTAAGGCTTACGCATGCAATATAGTCCTCCACCACACATCTCATTACATTTGCCATAATCCTAATTTAACGTTTTGTAGATGTACCTACCTTGATAAGGGTTACGGTTGAGTCTTTTTGATCTCTTCTCCCAAACCGCAAAGGAAGCTTTTGTTTTGTGCACACCCCGTCTTTGAACAACGCAGCTTCACAGTTGCACTCCCGCAAACATGCTTCTCCGCAATTCTCTTGGGTTGTCGATGTGATAACAGAATAACTATTATTTTCCCATACGGTATTCAGCACTGCTTTCATGGCATATCTGTCACTTTTGCAACTCTCCATAGTGAAATTCCTTTGACACCCTGAACTCCTATCGTCCTTGTTAACCGGTTCAAATTGAGGAAGACATTTGCAACCAACTTGTAGATCAACTAAAAGACAATATGCATTAAGCCCACATAGACCCTTTGGCTTACACGCGTCATCATTTGGAGCAAACCATTTGACCGTCCAATTTTGATTCCGATTCATATCGTGGGAGTATAGCCGCAAGATCCCATCGGGGTCAATTGTCAATCGGTAGACCACATCTTTTGCAGGATATCCGTCTGTCATATTCACTATAATAGTGCCAGCGCCATTGATCAAATAGAGATGACCATTGACTTCAAGATGCAGAACCACGTCATTTCTTTGCCCACTTATACCACCTCCCCAATAACCATATTCAAGCGTGTATGGAGTTCCAACTGGGTACATCGCCAGCCATCCATCTTCTTGCATCAACACCCGAAATAAGCCGGTTGACTTGTTGGTTTCTGAAATACTGGAATACAACACTTGCCCATGGAAAAGTTTCTGAGTTGGCAAAAAGGTGTCCGTTGGAAAGTCGAAACTCTGCCATACCATCTGATTTGCAGAATTAAGGAGAACAAAGTTGCCCGTGTCAAGCATCGACAGTGAGCTTGCATCTTCCGGAAAACTGGCGAGGCTTGTCTCTGCGCCTTGTGCCGATTGAAGAACCAGGCGTCCATCACTTGTGAAATTCAGTTTAGAATCAGAGGGAACTGGAGGTATGTCTCGGTTGGCTGTCCAAACGACTGTCTTCTGGGGAAGACCGGCAAGAAAAATGCCGACAGCATAATCGTTGCCTTGCTTGTAGAATCCAAAGGCATATAGACCGGAAGGAGATGGCCAAGAAGAGTTGGTGGTTGGCGTCAAGAAAGAGCCTGGCTTTACATGGGATTGCCGCTGTTGAGCGAAAATAGCTGAGAGAAGAAGAAAAGGGAAGAAGAGAATTGGCATCATTGGAGAATGGAGAATAGTTGTTTGTGCTATTTTGATTCAGCCTAGTGGGTTGTGTATGTTAAGATAAATACGGTCAAGCCTACTATATAATAGCCCCTCGTTTTGGACATAACAGCACTCCATCGTCCATGATTGATGGTGGTCAACACCTCCACTGACATCAGCCAGCACCCATGTTCTGTTCAGCTTTTGTCTCTTTCTCCTTCCTTCTTAATTATATTAGTGTTGTGTCTTTGTTATCTTAATTAGTTCTCTTCACTTCATTATTGGCGACATTACTGTTTTGGTTTAAGTTAACCAAACAGAGTTTTTCCAAAATATTCTGACAGTCGGTTGAAATGGTACGTGGAGGGCCCCTTTGTTTCAATTTTTCCACCAACTATATATTGCCTGTATTGACTTGGTGGCGGCAAATGCTGAAGGTGGCGCCGTATCTGTGGGCTGTGACCTGTCTCGCATTTAATTTTCAAACTATGATTGGCGGACGACGGACGCTGTTATCTTCATCCAGATTCTCCATCTTCCTAGTTACTATTGGTTAATTATTTAATTATTAATTTTTAATGCCATAATTTTCCGAGCGTTTCGTGACCACACGTCAACTTTGACTCCCCATGGATTCTTTCACGATAATCATACCCAACTGGCATTTTAATTTATCTTTCCTTTTTTTTTTAGTTGTTTTTTAATGATTAAATAATTTATCATGACATTAGATCTAAAAGTCTTAAGTTCCAACCTTGACTTTGTCATTTATCTTTCACTTCAATTAAATATTTCACATGTTCGGTTTTACCTATAAACATGAGTTTGAGCTTACACCTTAGAAAAAAGTATTAAAGTAATGATTATAAGTGATTAAATTTACATTTTCCTTTCCGCTTAAATTTTTAGGACAAGTGGTGATTTAATAGTTTTCTCTCTCATGTCATGTCTCAACATTTCCTTTTTTTTTTTTTTTTTACAAAGTATATGTTTAAACACTAGTTTGTTACATTTCCTACCATTTGTTCTTATTTTTGCACTCTAGTGTTCGTTTTGGATCTATCGTTTGGGAGTGTACCCCTTTTTCGGTTTTTGTTTGTTTTTTCTCAGGACCTCTTATTGTCTTTTATACGGATCAATAATGGTAAGGATTCTCACTTGTAAACATTTTCCCCAATCTATTAGGAAAAAAAACAAACAAACAAACACACACACACACACTAAATTCACATATGATACACATTCAAGCCCCTTAAGTCGCATATTTCGAGCTCTTAGTTTTGTTACAGTTTGATGTATTGTATTGTTTTTGTGTTTTCTTATAGTTTTTAGGTTTTTGAAGATATGCAAGCGTTTCTGTGAACTTCCAAGATAAAAAGCCATTTTCTGGGAAAGCTAATGATGTGGGATCGATCGCATGTAGATCAGGATCGAGCGCATCTGCACTCAATCGTACAAGCAGCCAAGCTCGAGCGCACAAGGGCCAGGATCGAGCACAGTCTTGCGCTCAAGAGCACTCGAGCACCCAGCATGCGGCCAGACTCCTTTTCCACATTAGATTTGGATTTTCAGTTTCCTTTTGGACTAGGAGACTGACCTACGAGTTTCCTAGGGTTTCTAGGTCTTCTTAGGTTTTCCTAATCCTATAAATAGGTCTCTATACATTGAGAAAAATAAACAATCTTGAGGAGAGAAATTGGGGGCGCAAGCAAGAAGCGTTTTTGGTTACTTCTTTTCCTTTTTATTTTCATTATGTGTAACTAATACATTTTGAAAATATGTAAAGACTCCCAAATACACCTAGAAGGGGGGTTGAATAGGTGTTGAAAGCAAATAGTGCAGAATTAAAATTTACTTCATGCAACAATGATAACCACCAAAATATGTAAAGCAATTAAAGCATATGACACAAGTATTTTGGTGACGAAGTGGAAATCAAGAACCTCTTGGAAAAACAACTCCGGGGTAGTGGACCCAGAAAATCGTTTCACTATAAAAGGAGGAGGAAATACAAGTTGTTCACACTTACAAAACCTTTGTCAAGTTGACACGAACTCGTGTAGACAAGCGACCCACTTGCCCGGCTACCGCGGTAGTCTTGTCAAAACCTCCAGACTTCCTTTTATCGATTTTCCTTGTTAGAACCTCCAAAAAGCAGCATCAACCCAAGTAACAACTACAACCCATACAACACTTGTTGAAAACAACTTCAACAATTATTCCAAGGGAGTATGGCTTAAAGGCACATAACAAATGAACTATCTTAGAACACAACAAGCAAATTTAAACACTAAGGCTTTTCTCTCTAGATGAGCTTACAAACTCTGTATTTTGCTTGATAGAAATGAATGGGCAAGCCCTCTACTTATAGGCTCAAGAGAACTTGCCATGTCAGCCCTAAAATATCATTTCAGGTGACGAGCGTTCAAACGGCTGATGGGCGTCCGAACGGTGCAGCATCGCACGCTGGAAAGTGCATTCGACAGCAGATAGTCTAGTCCGTGTTTCCTGGAAAGTGGATTTCCTGTTAGGCGACATTCGAACGGAAGCGAACGGGATGCAACGGCGATGCACTTCTGAAGTCTTGTGCCATGTGGAATCTCCTAATTGGATAGCATACTTCTGAGATTCTTGCAACTCAGCGTTCGAACGGTGAACTTGGTGTTCGCATGGCACAAGGGAACATCTTGAAAACAAGCAAACATGTTTTCTAGAAAATCCGCAAAGTCGAACTTTTTCCAGGATTCCAGGGCTATCCGGTGGCTGACCGTCAGAATGGTTCCCTACGCTTGTGGCAAATGGGAAACTTATGAAGTCAACTCAAAACCCTAGTTGACTGTCGTGCAAACGGCTTTTGAACTGGAAGCGCACGGTCGCTTCTGTGAGATTAGTTGAATCCTTTGTACTTTTGGCAGAGCGTTTGAACGGCTAGCAAACGTCAAGCGAATGGTCACTTCTGACTTGCTTCCAGAGAAGAGCGTTCAAACAGGCTTTGAACGGTGGAGGGAATGGTCAACATTGACTTGCTTCCTAAGATGGTTGTTCGAGCGGGCTCTGAACGGAATGCGCATGGTCATCTCTGACCTGCTTCCCGAGAAGTCCAATTTGGAACTTGGATTCCTATCGGTCTTTGATCAACAGCTTAGATGGATAATCGTTTATGGTTTGATTGAGCTGAAACTTTGTAGGGACGTCCACAACTCAGAGATCCAATTTACACTATTTTCAAACTTGTGATGTTTTAGCATGTCTTTTGTAAGTAATTGAATTTTGAGATTCCAATTCATTGTGAAGATGGAGTTAATCTTTTTAAGCTTGCTAATGAATGAAAATCATGATCTTGATGTGATACTTTAATTTTTGGAATGACATAAACTATGCATGATGTTTGTGGGTAACATTCTTGGAAAACCCTCACGAGACTTCACTCGTCCTCTAGGGAATTCCTAGGAGTTTAAAAGGCTTGTTGCATATGCTAAATGCAACTGTACATCCCACGAAAGATGGATTTATCTTTTTTTGTTTGTTTTTCCATTTAGTTTTTAGTTTTGTATTGCTAAGGGAGTAGTAATATGTAAGTTTGGGGGTGTGTTAAGTGCTAAAATATTCATATTTTTAGCCCTTAACTTGCACGTGTTAATCCTTTAGTTTTAGTTAATTGATGCCATTTTAGTTCTTTTATGTGTTTTCCTTGATTTTGAAGGTCATTGGAAGAAAACGGAACAATCTTAGAAGTTTCGGACTCAAAAGAGCTATTTTTAGAATATGGAAGGCTCTGGTAGTGCGATCAATCGCATGGGATTTGTGATTGAGCGCACTACAGGCGAGGACTACAATACGCAAGGCAACTGCGATCGAGCGCAAGCACAAGGAGGATCGATCGCAGATCTGCAATCGATTACAGACGGGTTGCGATTGAGCGCACCTGTGCGTGATGGCCAAGCCTGTCGCCAGCCTTAATATGGAAATTGCAACTTTTAGGGTTTTGTAGCTTTGTGCAAACTAGGGCACAAACCCTACGATTTTTAGGGTTTCTTTAGTATTCCTAAGGCCTATAAATAGACCCTTAAGCCTCTAAATATAAACACCTTCGAAGGAGAAGAATTGGAACTCTTCAAGTTCAAGTTTTGGGTTTATTCTTTTCTTTTCTTTTATTTTATGAAGATGTTTAACATCAAACTTATGTGTAACTAATTTATTTAGTAGGGCTAGATTGAAGCCCTAGTTATATTTAGTTAATATTCAATATTGGCGCCTTTGTGATGATCATGTTGTGGTATTAAACTTGATTAATTCTTGCTTTCATGAATTCCTCATATGTGTGTACCTGATCAACATAAGCATGTGGTATGAACTAGTTAGTTAAATCAATTTGGATGACTGAGTCCTGGGTTTAATAAAAATAACAAAAGATATCCACACTTAATTCTTGAGTTAATCAACATGGAGAACTGGGAGTATACACCCATACCCTAGGCCTCATGTGTTTGTCGATTTCCATAGAATATATGATTTCTTAAAGAATAACTTAGTATACACCCATGCTAAATCCTTTAAGAAAGAAAAGAGTTAGAATATACACGCATGCCTAACTTGTTGCTTAGGAAAATCTATAGCTTAAGGAATATACACCCATGCCCTTAGGTTGACAAACATTACATATTCATAACATGATCAAAGCATTGGCATATTGACATATTATCTAAATATAATTAGTGGTGAATATCAAAGCCCTACCTTTTTATTATCATCAAATCAAAAATCAATCTTTGTTTTGTTTTGCTTTTGGAATTTAATTGTAGACAAAATTTAGCAATCCTCGTGGGAATGATCCCGTACTTGAACACTATACTACTATGTTGACCTCGTGCACTTGCGGGTAAAACATCCAATTATTTGCTTATTAATTTAGGTAGATATTTGTGACAACATGGGGCCCTGTGCCTATTCCCACCATGGGGGGATCCCGCTATTTTGTTATTTTTGTGGATGATTATTCTCGATACACATGGCTTTACCT
>NC_081551.1:10109371-10117672 GCF_901000735.1 Corylus avellana | reverse complement strand
ATTGAAAACTGCTCCTAGAAGTAGCCTCCAAATTCCTCCCCCAAAATTGTGTCTCTTCATGGATTCCTATTCTCAACGTTTAGAGGTCTATTTATAGGGCTTTAAAAGTCCTTGTTAAACTAGTAAACCTAGAAAATTCGTAGGGTTTAGTCCTATTACAAGTGGGACTTGAAAAACCCTAATATGGAAGGAAAGGGCATTCTGGCCGTAGCTCTTTGTTCTTCAGCACACTGGTGTGATCGATCATAGCCCGTGTGTGCTCAATTACAGGTCTCCTGCGCTTGATAACAGTGCACTCGATCACAGGTCTCTTGCGATCGATCGCACTACCAAAGCCTTCGGCTTTTCCCAAATTTGCTCTTTAAGCTCAATACTTCAAGTTTTCTTCCTTTTCTTCCAAAGGCCTACAAAGACACAGAAAATACAGAAAATGAATAATAACGGCATAAACTAACAATACTAGGGAATTAACACATATAAGTTTAAGCTCTAAAATATGAATATTTTGGCACTTAATACACCCCCAAACTTACATATTGATAGTCCCTTAGCAATACAAAATTAAAAATAAAATGAAAAACAGAAAACAAAAAAGATAGATTCATCTTTCGTGGGATGTACGATTGTATTTAGTATATCGAACAAGCCTTTTAAACCCCTAGGAATTCCCTAGAGGATAAGTGAAGTCTCGTGAGGGATTTTTAGGAATGTTTCCCACAAACATCATGCAAGAGTTCATGTTATCCAAAAATTAAAGTATCACTCAAAACCATGATTTTCATTCATTAGCAAGCTCAAAAAGATAAACTCCATCTTCACAATTTATTGAAATCTCAAAGTTTAATTACTTACAAAAGACATGCTAAAGCATCAAAAGTTTGAAAAAGTGTAAAGTGAACTAGCTCATAAATATGAAGCTTCCAATTACTTCTAATGTGCAATGTCTCAATATCTCAAAGTTCACTGAAATCCCTATTAGAACGAATAACTATGGCATATATTTTTTTTCTCCCTTTTTTTTTTTTTTTTTTTTTTTTTGTGGGTCAGGTTGTGCATTGTTTAGTTCCCTTAAGTTTTTTAATTGACCCATGTAACGAGTGTTAAGTCGATGCCTCCCAAACCATGTGGTTTTAGGGCATTAGGTGTAAAACACCCCTAAGGACTTACTAACGCAAGTCAAAAAGGCTACAAAACCAAACTAACCATGACATAAATCAAATCAAAATTCTTCACCTTTTGATGTAAACACTTAATGCTTTGAGGCAAGAGGTCCAGTTACTTAGTGAAAAGCTTATCACTGATTTTATTTTATTTTAATATTATTTTATTTTAAATTGTATCACATATATATATATGCCAAAGTACCCATCTAATAAGTCATCCAGTTTCACCCTAGACATAAAAACACACACATCAAACTTTCATGTCATACCCCACAAATTATGTGCTGATGTGCTTGTATGATCAGATCAAACATGTAAATTCTCAACTATCTAAAGCAAGTAACCAAACTTAACAAATTCTATCATCAAATAATGTGTTCAAAATTTTAAGCTCACCAATGAAACCAAATCACAATTTTTAAGATCACTTAAAATTTTAAGACAAACATGAACATGCATATATTTTTTGTTTTCACAATTTTTTTCTTTTCACAAAATAAAAATAACATAAAAACTCACAAATAAAAATAACATAAAAACGAGGACAAAGTATGTCTAAAGTGTCTCCTATACCCCAAAACTTAATTTACACATTGTCCCCAATGTGTCTAAAACAAGGAAAGAATTTACCCGGGATATGGACAAAATGGTCTGGAAAGCATGGCTCATAGCACACCCCCAAAGTTAAATCGAAGCACACTTATCCATGCAAAATAAGAAAATACGAAAACAAGTAAACTGAAACAAAACAAAATGAAAGATAAATAGAAAAATTAAGGGAAAAACAACTGAAACAAAATAACAAGATAAACTATGGGGTACCTCCCATGAGCGCTAAGTTTAACGTCTTCAGCCAAATAGTACAGCAGCTTCAGTACTGCTAGATGGAGAACCACCAAAAAAAAAATAATAATAATAATAGTAAAAACTAATAGACTTTAAAAACATAAACATAAAACAAAAGGCAAAATAAAAGAAAACAGAAAACAAAAACAAAAAAAATAAAAATAATAAAAATAAAAATGAAAAATAAAAGCAAACTTGAAATCAACAGCTTCAGTACTGCTATCTGGTGTGCGCTCGATCGCAATATACTTGCGCTCGATCGCACAGTTGCGCTCGATCTCCCTGGAATGGGTGCTCGAGCGTACTGTCGCAAAACATAAGCATATAAGGTTCACAAGCAGCAATCGCTCAATCGCAGTGAGATTGCGCTTGATCACACTGCCGCAAATTAAATTAGTTTTGTGGACAGAATCAAAAATATAGAATAGAACATAAAAATTCAACAATGATAATCAGAAACATAAACAAATAAAATTTAAAATTAAACAAAATAGAGAAAGAAAAATAAATAAATATAAGAAACTAAATTAAACTAAAGGAAAAAAATTCTAGACATAATTCAACACAATCCCCGGCAATGGCGATAAAAACTTGTTATGCCAAAAGCTACCTAAATTAATAGATAATATTTAATACGTTTTACTCGCAAGTGCACAAGATTAAACGATAGTATAGCAAGCAAATACGAGATCATTCTCACGAGGATTGGTAAATTATGTTTAGAAGTAAATTCCCATTTAATTACACATATAAAATTCAATTGTCACGATTGAATTTAATAAAATTCCCTATGTTGATTAACCCAAGAACTCGGCGTGAGATTCTTTTGTTACTCTTATTAAACCCAGGACTCGGTCATCCAAATTGATTTAATTAATTAGTCCATACCACATGCATATGTTGCTCAGGCAAACACATATGAGGAATTCAAGATAACAGGTATTAATCAAGTTAAATACACCAAAATATAATGGTAGCAAAGGCCTCAATATTGAAATCATAAATACACATGATTAGGGCTTCAATCTAGCCCTAATTAAAATATAAACTACATAATAAAGATAAAAGGTGGAAGAGAAGAAAGACCCAAACTTCTTTTGATCTAGCCTTCAGTTTCTTTCCAGAGCTTGTGTCTCTTTCTCCACACCTATTCCTAGAGGCTAAGAGGTCTATTTATAGGCTTTAGAAGTCCTTGTTACACTAGTTAACCTAGGAAATTCGATGGGTTTTATTCCTATTACAAGTAGGAGTTGGAAAACCCTAATACGGAAAGAATTATAGTCCGGCCGCTGCTTGATGTGTCACCTATGCACGGGTGCGCTCGATCGTAGGACTACGATCGATCCTATGTGTGCGGCGCTCGATCGCAGATGCTGCATCGCTGCTTGTCTTTTCTGGTAGGGCGCTCGATTGCACTGTCAGGGACTCTAACATTTCCTAATTTCTCTCTTTGAGCCTTAATCTTCTAGACTTACTTCATTTTCTTCCAAAAGCCTATAAAAGCCTGAAAAACATATAAAAGAATTAAAATAGCATAATTTAACCAAAAGAAAAGGATTAACAAATATAAGTAAAGGGCTAAAATATGAATATTTTGGCACTTGACAGCGTCTTAGCTAATGATTTTTTTCAATTTTGCTCTTGTGTCCACTAAATAACGGCAGCATTAAACTGCCACTTATGATCTTTTTAATTTTTCCCGTGTCAATAGCGGCGACCCCTGAGTCCGAAGCCGCCATTTAGGGGGTGCAATGGTTAAGGCTTTAGCCACTAAGCTACGACGCTTTTATTTATATATATATTTTTCCATTTATAAAATGTATATATAAAAAAAACGACATTAAAAACACCCAAGATAACCCATCCTAGCACTCAAACCTCTCCTCTCATTGAATCACTAAACTTTTTATGATGTCCAATCACAAATAAATAAAATATATATAGCAAACCTAACTTACAAAACCAAAAAAACCATATTACAAGACTCGAACCCCTACCCCCAAAATCGGCCACCCAAACCAGTAGGCTACATAGCACTTTCTAATATTGTATCACATCCCTATACAATATATATAATAAAATCATCTTAAAAAGCCCGAAAAAATCCATTGCAGGGGCACGAACCCCTACCCCCTCACCCCCAAAATCGGCCACCCAAACAACTAGGCTACAAAGCATTTTTTGCTATTCTATCACATCCATATACAATATATTTAATAAAATCAACTTACAAAAACCCAAAAAAAATCCATTCTAGGCTACTACACAACCTTCTCTCAATTAGTACCTCATCTTAGCATCTATAATTTATATGAACAACAACCTCCACATAACCTACATTTTTAAAACCTAATTTAGGATTTGGGGGAACCTTTTTGGGGTTTGGGGGAAGGTCTTTTTGAGGCATTAGTAGCGACGTTTGAGGCATCCCCCAAAGGGTTCACCCTTCCCCGCTACGCTTTAGTTTTGAATCCCGTCGACCCTAAGATTAATTCCACTGCTTATTCTTTCCCATAATTTGTTCAGGAGGACAAAAGGACTTGTTCATCACCTCTTTGGTATGATTAAGACTAGGAAATTGCTATCTACTTGAATTTCTTACAAACTAGTCTCTAAAAATGACATATATTTCTTAGCATGTGAGAAGTTCATATTTTTTATTTTTAATAGCATGTGCTTCACACGCTTTTTTTGTAGCTGAAAGTACACATATCGCTTTTAGAGGTTGATTTGTAGGAGCTTCCTACAAACATGTTTGTAGGAAATTTATGTCCAACTTCCTAACACTCATTTATAAGTTTCCCCCATGAATTGCCATCTGTTACACTCAATGGCATTTGATTGCCATAAAAGAGAGTAACTGTTACGGGCAGGTTGCTATGTGGGAGGAAAGGTGGATCTCGCAATTGTTGTAAAAAAGAATTGTGATGTCTGTGATGCCAAATTGATGTGGGACAAAAGAAGAACAACAAAAAATAAATATAAATTTCATGATGAATAGACTCTTACTGGCAAACAATAGATTTTGATAGATTCTCAACACTAAAGATAAGTGAGTAATAACTCGAACAGTACAAATCTCGTCACTCGAAAAGTTTGGGAAATTTAAAAAACTCTAGCATAGAACATAAAGAACTCGATTACATTGATATATGTTTGCGTTAGCCTATTATTTGTAAACTAAACTAGTATTATTGGGATGACATGAACAGATCAAACTAAGTGATTGCTTACACTTCAACCACGTTATTGACAAGATAAGATAATAAAGATAAGTATTCTTCTTGCTGGACACTGCTAGCTTTTTCTTAGACGTCTACCATCCATCAATTATGACGAAAATTATCTCAGCAACAGTCTATTAGCACACAACTAAAGAATTTGTATTGGACTCTTTGAGTTTCTACATCACATCAACATACATATATATATATATATATATATATATATGTGTGTGTGTGTGTGTGTGTGTGTGTGTGTTTGTGTGTGTGTGTGTGTGTGTGTGACAAGCACTTAATGGTCACTCTTCATGTCGTTGTCCCTCTCCACTTTGGTGTCGAAGGAACGACGACAATCTTTCTTGAAGCATCTGTAAACTGCAGAAGAATGCACATCTTTCTGGTGTTGTATCAATGTGCTTTTGGTTTTGGAGGTCTGCTCACAAATGTTACGTGGAACTGGTGGTGGAGCCATGGTAGCTTCAAGTGCTAGGAGAGCAGAGGTGGGAGATTGGCTTGTAACGAGGCATTGGCTTTTAGTACCTTGAAGAGTAGTGGCGTATGCGGAGAGGAGAGGGTGCTTTTTGTAAGCTAGTGTTGGTTAGTTGGGAAGCTCTTAAAAAAAAAAAAAAAGTGAATACGACAACAACATTTCTTGGCGACCAAGGTAAAGCACTTTAGTTGCATGGCATTGGTACATGTGGTCTGTTTTTGTTATTCCATTATGGTGTGTATTTTTGGTTGATAGTGTGTTTCTTCTTCGGTGATGTATTGATTATATTATAACATTGAGAATCGATCAGTCCAAAATTGATTGTCTTCCTTGCAAGACTTGCAGTATTTCAATTTGGATTTGAACAAATTTGTTCGTATTCTAGTATTACCGATTAAGCAAACTTTGACAATAATCTAATGTCGCCGCTAATGATCTTTTTTTATTTTCTAATTGTTCTTTTGTCAATAGCGGCAACCCTTTCGTTCGAAGGGGCCATTTAGGGGGTGCAATGGTTTAGGCTTTAGCCACTAAGCTACAAAGCTTTTATTTATATATATACATTTTTCCTTTTATAAAATGTATATATTAAAAAAAGGACATTAAAAACACCCAAGATAACCCATCCTAGCACTCGAACCTCTCCTCTCACCCCCAAAATCCAACACCTTAACCACTAAATCACTAAACTTTTTGTGATGTCCAATCATATACCAATAAAATATATATAATAAACCTAACTTACAAAATCCAAAAAACCATATGTCATGACTCGAACCCCTACCCCCAAAATCGACCACCCAAACAACTAGGCTACAATGCATTTTTTGATATTCTATCACATCCTTATACATTATATATAATAAAATAAACTTAAGAAAACCCAAAAAAATCCATTCTAGGCTACCACACAATCTTCTCTCGATTAGTACCTCATCTTAGCATCTATAATTTATATGAACAGTAACCTCCACAAAACCTACATTTTTAAACCCAAATTTAGGGTTTTGGGAACCTTTTTGGGGTTTTGGGGAAGGTCTTTTTGAGGCATTAGCAGCGACATTTGAGGCATCCCCCAAAGGGTTCACCCTTCCCTGCTAGGCTTTAGTTTTGGGTGCTGTCGGCCCGAAGACTAATTCCACCGCTTATTCTTTCCCTTAAATTTGTTCGAGAGGACAAAAAGACTTGTTCATCACTTTTTTGGTATGATTAAGTCCAGGAAATTGCTATGCACTTGAATTTCTTACAAACTAGTCTCTGAAAATGATATGTATTTCTTAGCATGTGAGAAGTTCATATATTTTTTTTTAATAGCATGTGCTTCACACGCTTTTTTTAATAGCTTAAAGTACACATATCACTTTTAGAGGTTGATTTGTAGGAGCTTACTACAAACATGTTTGTAGGAAATTTGTGTCCAACTCCCTAACACTCATTTATAAGTTTCCCCCATGAATTGTCGTCTGTCACACTCAGCCACATTTGACTACCAGAAAAGATAGTCACTGTTACTGGTAGGTTGCTATGAGGGAGGAAAGGTGGATCTTGCAATTGTTGTAGAAAACAGTTTTGATCTTTGTGATGCCAAATTGATGTGGGACAAAAGAAGAACAACAAAATATAAATATAAATTTCATGATGAATTGACTCTTACTGGTAAACAATAGATTTTGGTAGATTCTCAACACAAAAGAAGTGAGTAATAACTTGAACAGTACAAGTCTCGTCTCTTAAAAAGTTTGGGAAAATTTAAAAAACACTAGCATAGATCAAAAAGAACTCGATTCCATTGATATATGTTTGCGTCAGCCTATTATTTGTAAACTAAACTAGTATTATAGGGATAACGTGAACGGATCAAACTATGTGATTGCTTACACTTCAACCATGTTATTGGCAAGATAAGATAATAAAGATAAGTATTCTTCTTGCTGGACACCGCTAGCTTTTTCAAAGATGTCTACCATCCGTCAATTATTATGAAAATTATGTCAGCAACAGTCTATTAGCACACAACTAAAGAATTTGTATTGGACTCTGTGAGTTTTGGCATCACATCAACATATATATATATATATATGTGTGTGTGTGTGTGTGTGTGTGTGTGACAAGCACTTAATGGTCACTCATCACGTGGTTGTCCCTCTCCACTTTGGTGTCGAGCGAACGACGACAATCTTTCTTGAAGCAGCTGTAAACAGTAGAAGAATGCACCTCTTTCTGGTGCTGTACCATTGAGCTTTTGGTTTTGGAGGTCTGCTCACAATTGTTACATGGAATTGGTGGTGGAGACATGGTAGCTTCAAGTGCTAGGAGAGGAGATGTGGGAGATTGGCTTGTAACGAGGCGTTGGCTTTAAGTACCTTGAAGAGTAGTGGAGTATGCGAAGAGGAGAGGGAGCTTTTTATAAGCTAGTGTTGGTTTGTTGGGAAGCTCTTAAAAACAAAAAAAGTGAATACAACCACAACATTTCTTGGTGACCAAGGTAAAGCACTTTAGTTGCATGGCGTTGGTACATTTGATCTGTTTCTGTAATTCAATTTTGGTGTGAATTTTTGGTTGATTGTCTGTTTCTTCTTCG
>NC_081551.1:10102267-10109271 GCF_901000735.1 Corylus avellana | reverse complement strand
AAAATACCTAACCTACAAAACCCAAAAAACCACATTTCAAGACTCAAATCCCGACCCCCAAAATCAAACACCCAAACCAGTTGGCTACAATGGATTTTCTGATATTGTATCACATCCCAATACAATATATATTACAAAATCAACTTGAAAATCCTAAAAAAAATCCATTCCATGGAATCGAACCTCTACCCCCTCACACCCAAAATCTACCACCCAACCCACTAGGCTATAAAGCATTTTACAATATTCTATCACATCCTTATGCAATATATATAATCAACTTACAAAAACCCAAAAAAATCAATTCCTGGTTACCATACAATCTTCTCTCGATTAGTACCTCATGTTAGCACCTATAATTTATATGAACAGTAACCTCCACAAAAACTACATTTTTAAACCCTAATTTAGGGTTTGGGGGAAGGTCTTTGATAAGCGCTAAAATATTCATATTTTCAGCCCTTAACTTGCATATTTAGTCCTTTGGTTTTAGTTAATTAGGCCATTTTAATTGATTTTTGTGTTTTTCATGCTTTTACAGGCTTTTGGAAGAAAATGAAGTAAAACTAGGTGATTTTGGCTCAAAGAGAGAAGATGGAAAAAATTGGAACTCCCTGACACTGTGATCAATCGCAGGTACCTGCGATCGAGCCCAGTACCAGAGAGGATATAGCACAAAGCAGGCCAGAAGCGATTGAGCGCATGCCAGAAGAAGGATCGATCGCAGACTTGTGATTGAGCACACACGGGTTGCGATCGATCGCACCCGTGCACAGGAGACACCCCAAGTGGCGGCCAGAATGTCCTTATTTCCATATTAGGGTTTTCCAACTCCCAATTGTAATAGGATTGAAACCCTACGAAATCCCTATGGTTTACTACTTTTCCAAGGGTTTCTAAAGCCTATAAATAGACTCTTAAGCCTTTAGAATAGACAGGCTTGGAGAAGGAGAAGAAGAGGAGCCCTTCAAGTTCAAGTCTCGGGTTTATTCTTTTCTTTATTTTATGAAGATGTTTAACATCAACTCTATGTGTAGCTAATTTACTTAGTAGGGCTAGATTGAAGCCCTAGTTATGTTTTGTTAATATTTCAATATTGGTGCCCTTGTGATGATCTTGTTGTGCTATTTAACTTGATTAATACCTGCTTGCATGAATTCCTCATATGTGTGTGCCTGATCAACATATGCATGTGGTATGGACTAGTTAGTTAAATCAACTTGGATGACCGAGTCCTGGGTTTAACATAAGTAACAAGAGATATCCACGCCGGATTCTTGGGTTAATCAACATTGGGAATCGGGAGTATACACCCATGCCCTAGGCCTCGTGTGTTTGTCGATTTCCACAGAACATATGCTTTTTTAAAGAATAACTTAGTATATACCATGCTAAATCCTTTAGGGAAGAAAAGAGTTAGAGTATACACCATGCTTAACTCGTTGCTTAGGAAAATCTATAGCTTAAGGAGTTTACACCATGCCCTTAGGTTGACAAACATTAGATAGACATAACTTGATCAAAGCATTGGCATATTGATATGTTAGCTTAATATAATTAGTGGTGGATATTAAAGCCCTATCTTTTATCATTATCAACTCAATCAATCTTTATTTTACTTAAGGAATTTATTTTTAAACGAAAATTCAGCAATCCTCGTGTGAATGATCCTGTACTTGCACCATATGCTACCATGTTGACCTTGTGCACTTGCATGTAAAACGTACAATTATTTACCTATTAATTTAGGTAGATAATTTGTACATCAAGTTTTTAGCGCCGTTGTCGGGGATTGCGGCAAATTTTGTTTCACTTTATTTTCCTTAAGTTGTGTTATTTCAATTTTCAATTTTCAATTTACTTGATAGCAAAAACCAAAAAAAAAAAAAAGGGATTTTTCGTTATCCCTAATTTTTTGTTTTCTATTTCAGGTTGCGGATTGACATTCTGTGATTGCGATCAATCGTCAACCAAGTGCGATCGAGTGCACTGGGATCGAACGCACCAACTTGCGATCGAGCGCAGTTCCAGGGAGAATCCGAACCAGCAGCACTGATGCTGCTCAACTGAAGAAGCAATTCAGTTCATGCAAGGTCGTTGATCTCAAACCTCAACCGTCATTCCACTCGATCCTGAAATTGAACGGACAATTCAACAACGACCTGGAGACAAAGAAGAAGAAGAAGGAGAAATTGAGATGGAAGATTTGCAAGAAAATCCAATTGGGCCAAGACCATTGGAGGCCAATCCACTACGGGTGAGGAGACCAATGAAGCAGGCATACGTCCCAGCAAACCTCCATCAACCCTCATGCATAGCATATCAACCGGAGGTGGACAGCAGTTATTATATCTCTCCCCAAATCCTCAATGCATTGACCCACTTCAGAGGCACAGCTACTGAGGATCCCACCTTCCATCTTGAGGAATTCTTTGACTTATGCAAGTTGCAGCATGTCCAAGGCCTAACTCGAGAGAGACTCAGGTTAGTCCTCTTTCCTTTTTCTTTGAAAGATAATGCTAAACTGTGGTACAATTCCTTGCCTGCAGAGTCTATCCATACTTGGGAAGAATTGACCACCAAATTTCTGAAGAGGTTTTTCCCAGCCTAGAAGACAAAACAACTTAAAAGGGAACTTCAAATGTTCCAACAATGAGACGGAAATTTGTTCTTTGAGGCCTGGGATCACTTCAATTCCTTACTTCTAAAGTGTCCACATCACAACATCCCTCAAGATGAGCAGGTACAAATTTTCTATGAAGGATTAGATGATACTAACAAAGGAATGATTGATTTAGCTTGTGGAGGAACACTTATGGAAAAGAGTAGTGAGAAGGCCGTGGAACTTTTTGAGACATTAAGTGAGCATTCACAGCAATTCTGTTCAAGAGGAAGGAGAGGAATCAAAAGTAAGGGCAAGTATGAAGTAAACCTCAGTGGGAGATCAACGAATCAGTTGGCTGATGTAGAAAAGAAGTTGGACATGATTGTTAAGGCCATGACTGCTCAGAAAATTCCACCTCTGCAACAGGACACTCCAATCCAAGTATGTGCTATTTGTTCCCATCTAGATCACACCACTGAGAAGTGTCCTTTATCTTCTTTTGCAGAACAAGAAGAGGTGAATTTTGTGGGACAAAACAATTATCCCCACAAGAACAACCCATACTCCAATACTTACAATCTAGGATGGCGCAACCATCCAAATTTCTCCTGGAGCAATAATCAAGGACAGCAGAAAGGGCCCCAATAAGCAAGCCAACCAACTCAAGAGCGAAAGATGAACGAACTGGAGAATATGATACATAACCTGGTGACTTCACAACAGCAATTCATGGCTGATCAAAAACATGTCAATACAAAGACTGAGCAAGCCTTGCAAAAACTGGAAGTGCAAATGGGTCAGATGGCAAAGGAGCTGAGTGTGAGGAAGCAGGGAGAATTTCCAGCTCAAACCATACCTAACCCAAGGAATCACTAGTAGTTGAAGGCAGTCAAAATTCTGACAGGTCCTGCTCCTACAAGGGCACTTGAGCCAAATTCTGAAGAGCTCAAGTGCAGCTCTTCACACTAGGAGCCTTACAGTCACAAGTAGACGCGTTTGAGCAAGCAAGAACCTCAAGCGCATCTACTCACAACAGTGGTACTGAAGCCACTAAAAGGCGGCAACATTTTCTCTCTTGTCTTCTTCATCTTCACTTCACCTATGTTTCAAATATCCTTTATGTTTTGTTTTCAGTATTGACCTTTGCTTTACTTCTGTTTTGTTTTCAAAAAAAAAAAAAAAAAAAAAAAAATTGACATTCTGTTACTACAATCGATCGCAGGGTACCTATGATCGAGCACAGTAACCGAAAGGTGGCTCGACACTTTCTGTTAGTGCGATCGAACGCGCCCTAGGTGCGATCGAGGGCACCATTCCCAAACACGCGCACCTTTGGCCGAATGCAATCAAGCGCACCAGGTGTGCGATTGAGCGCACTCGGACAGCAGAGCAAGTAACGTATTTTAGGTCACTTTCCCTTTGGCCCACATCTCACTATTCCGGTGCTGTACAGGTTCTCCCCAAAGTCTCCACCTCCGACACTCTTAATCCTCCCATTTTACACCTATTTTTCACAAATCCCACCACACAACCACCACATAAGTCACCCTCCGGCCACCATACCACCACCTTTCCACCACATTACCCAAAAATCCCTTCACCATTCCCATCTACACACCATCTCCAAACACTCACCCAACCACCTATTTTCTCTTATTTTCTTGCAATTGTGGGTGTTCATCCACCCACATTGCCCTCTGTGTTGGGATTTATGTGTATTTGCAGGAAGTTTTGGGCATCCTAGGCCGTAGTTGTCTTTGTGGTCATCAGAAGTGCACACCACATGTTCGACAGAAGTGCACACCACATGCTTAGAGCATGTGCTTCATCTTCCAGAGGGTCCGCTGCTCACACTATTTCTCCCCCACCCACTTTTGAGGAGCGAGAGCTACTGTTTGAAACCGCCTTCGCCATAAGAGAAGACTTTCAAAACAATGAAGCGAGTCAATGGGCAGTCGCCGAATTTAGGCGAAGGGGACTCAAGAAGCTCTTCAAATTGTTCACCTCCACCACCTACCGAAAGTTGGTCATTGCATTTTATGCCAAGCTTTCCCATGACTATGACAACCCGGCTGCTCTCTCCTCAAAAGTACAAGGCCAAATTGTTCATGTGACGAGGGCCGACATAGCCGCAGCCCTGTAGTGCAATGATGAGCATCCTCCAGAAACTGCAAATCTTGCCGAGCAACCGGCCCGATACTATGTGGCGGAAATTATTGAGGATATGTGTCAAGGGCACTGTGCAGATGCCCACCATAATGCCGGTAGTCGGTCCAAGTTACCGCGAAGGTTGTGGTTTGTGGACTCGGTACTTCACCGAAATGCCTTCCCCTTGGGACACAAAACTCAAAGGCGTGATCAATTTCTACAAACACTCTACACCTTCCACAAGGATGCCTGGAACTCCATTCCCGACATCATTTGGAACCAAATCCATAAATTTTGGAATGGAGTGCATGTTGGGGGAGCATAGTCCACTCACTCATGGGGGTTGCCTTTCCCATACTTGATCACATACATTCTCCGAAAAAAGGACATCAAGGGCACTGCAGCTGATAAACCAGTCACTACCACTCCCACATTTGGCATTCGCCAATGGAATAAGATCTGCTCCCATATGCCCCAGGCACCTCCAGAAGCTGGGGAAGAGGCAGATGAGGCTGAGCCAATGGCTGAAGATGAACCGGCAGCTGAGCCGGTAGCAAAAGATGATGAAGAGGCCTCAATTGACGTTCGAGCCATCCAATACCGATCCCTTTGTGAGCAAATGGAAGGCCTTCGGAGAGAGCTTGCTGATGAAAGAAGGGAGGCTCGGGAAGATAAGGTCGACATGGATCAACGCTTAGCTGCCATGGAAGAATTGATGTGGTCCATCCTAAGCCGATTGCCACCTCCACCATCTAGAGCATCTACTTCTGGACCACACTGAGAGGGGACCACAGTTTGGCTGAAGACGTTAAACTTAGCGCTCATGGGAGGCACCCCATAGCATATCCTTTTGTTTTGGTTTATTTATACTCTGTTTGTTGTGTTTTATTTTACTTGGTGTTTTAAGTGTTTCAAGTTTTTTTCTCACGTTTTTACATTTTGATACTATGATCGATTGCAACTTGCGTGTGATCAAGAGCAACCTTCCATTGTCATTTCATTGCATTCTGTTAGTGCGATCAAATGCACCAGGTGAGCGATCGAGCACACTTGGGCAGCATCCCATAGTTATCTTTTTATTTTGCTTTGTTTCTTTTTACTTGTTTGAGTTTTCTTATTTTGCAGGGACAAGTGTGCTTCAATCCAAGTTTGGGGGTGTGCTATGAGCCATGCTTTCCAGACCGATGTCGACCATCTCCCGGGTATACTCTTTCCTTAATTTAGACACATTGGGGACAATGTGTCATTTAAGTTTGGGGGTATAGGCACACATGTTCACTACACTTTGTCCCAATTTCATGTTATTTGTTTTGTGTGTTGTTTGTTTATTTGAAAAATAAAATAAAATAAAATAAATAAATAAAATAAGAAAATTTATGCATGTTCATGATTGCCCTAAAATTTTAAGTTGATCTAACAGAATTGTGGCTTAAATTCATCAATGAGCTTAAAATTTTGAACACATGATCTAATAAGTGAATCTGTTAGTTTGGTTACTTGTTCAGGACAGTTGAAAAATCACATGTTTGATCTAATCACACAAGCACATTAGCACATAATCTGTGAGGTATGACATAAGGTCTGATATGTATGTTTCTCCATTTTGGATAAAACTGGATGACTTATTAGATAACACTATGGCGTATATGAAAAAAAAATAAAAAATATGTGAAATAAATGATCATTGATGGCTTTTTACTGAGTAACTGGACATCTTGTCTCAAAGCATTGAGTGTTCACGTCAAAAGGTGAAAAATTTGGATTTGATCAATGTCATGGTTAGTTGGTTTTGTAGCCTTTTTGACTCGAGTTAGTAGGTCCTTAGGGGTGTCTCTACACCTAATGCCTTAAAACCACCTGGTTGGGAGCCATTGACTTAACACTCGCTATAAGGGTCAATTAGAAAGGTTAAAGGAACCAACATTGCACAACCTAACCTAAAAAAAAAAAAAAAGAAATATGCCAGTGTGTCATTCTAATAGGAATTGCAGTAAATTCTGAGATAAAGAGACATTGGATATTGGAAAGATTTGGAAGCCTCATAACTTTGTGCAAATTCACTTTACACTGTTTTCAAACTTGTGATGTTTCAGCATGTCCTTTGTAAGTAATTGCACTTTGAGATTCCAATTCATTGTGAAGATGGAGTTCATCTTTTTAAGCTTGCTTATGAATGAAAATCATGGTCTTGAAGTGATGCTTTAATTTTTGGAATAAAATGAATTGTGCATGATATTTATGGGTAACATTT
>NC_081551.1:10100591-10101964 GCF_901000735.1 Corylus avellana | reverse complement strand
AAACTAGGTGATTTGGGCTCAAAAAGAGAAGAGGAAGAAAATTGGAACTCCCTGACACTGCGATCAACCGCAGGGTGCCTGCGATCGAGCGCAGTACCCGGGAGGACATAACACAAAGCAGGCCAGGAGCGATCGAGCGCATGCCAGAAGAAGGATCGATCGCAGACCTGCGATCGAGCACACACGGGTTGCGATCAATCGCACCCGCGCGCATGAGACATACCAAGTGGCAGCCAGAATGTCCCTCTTTCTATATTAGGGTTCTCCAACTCCCAATTGTAATAGGATTGAAACCCTACGAAATCCATAGGGTTTACTACTTTTCCAAGGACTTCTAAAGCCAATAAATAGACTCTTAAGCCTTTAGAATAGATAGGCTTGAAGGAAGGGAAGAATAGGAGCTCTTCAAGTTCAAGTCTCAGGTTTATGCTTTTCTTTTCTTTATTTTATTTTATGAAGATGTTTAACATCAACTCTATGTGTAGCTAATTTACTTAGTAGGGCTAGATTGAAGCCCTAGTTATGTTTTGTTAATATTTCAATATTGGCGCCCTTGTGATGATCTTGTTGTGCTATTTAACTTGATTAATACCTGCTTGCATGAATTCCTTATATGTGTGTGCCGGATCAACATATGCATGTGGTATGGACTAGTTAGTTAAATCAATTTGGATGACCGAGTCCTGGGTTTAACATAAGTAACAAGAGATATCCACGCCGGATTCTTGGGTTAATCAACATGGGGAACCGGGAGTATACACCCATGCCCTAGGCCTCATGTGTTTGTCGATTTCCATAGAACATATGCTTTTCTAAAGAACAACTTAGTATATACCATGCTAAATCCTTTAGGGAAGAAAAGAGTTAGAGTATACACCATGCCAAACTCGTTGCTTAGGGAAATCTATAGCTTAAGGAGTATACACCCATGCCCTTAGGTTGACAAACATTAGATAGACATAACTTGATCAAAGCATTGGCATATTGATATTTTAGCTTAATATAATTAGTGGTGGATATCAAAGCCCTACCTTTTTATCATTATCAACTCAATCAATCTTTATTTTACTTAAGGAATTTACTTTTAAACGAAAATTCAGCAATCTTCGTGGGAATGATCTTGTACTTGCACCATGTACTACCATGTTGACCTTGTGCACTTGCAATTAAAACATACAATTATTTACCTATTAATTTAGGTAGATAGTTTGCACATCAAGTTTTTGGCGCCGTTGCCGGGGATTGCGGCGAATTTTGTTTAAATTTATGTTCCTTTAGTTGTGTTATTTCAATTTTCAATTCTTAATTTAGTTGTTAGCAAAAAAAAAAAAAAAAATAATAATAATATATTTTTCGTTTTCCCTAATTTTTTT
>NC_081551.1:10099375-10100491 GCF_901000735.1 Corylus avellana | reverse complement strand
AGGAAGCCATTTGTCACCCCAAATGTGCACACTAGCCCCATTCCCAATTCTCCAAATTAAACTCTCTATTACAAGTGACAAAGTGCTTTGACTACTTCTCCACGCAAAAGAAGGTTTGTTCCCCACTTGTGCCTCTCGGACGGAACAAGTTGGCTAATACTTCGCCTTCAAAATTCTAGCAATAAGGCTATTTTCCTCCTTCCACAACCGCCAACATTACTTGGCAAGTAGGGCTTTGTTAAAACAATGAAGATCTCGGAACCACATTCCCCCCCGTGCTTTCGAGATGCCATTCTCCCCCAACTCATCCAATGAATCCGAGTGTCGTTTGCTTGATGACCCCACCAAAATTTCTACATAAGGGAGTTGATATCATTACAGAGACCCTTCGGTAGCATGAACACACTCATGCTATAGGTAGGTATGGCTTGGATGACCGCCTTCAAGAGGATTTCCTTACTCACTTGGGATAGGAATTTTAGCTTCCAATCTTGAAGACGTTTCCAAACCCTATCCTTGATGCTATTAAAAGCTCTCATTCTAGACTTCCCCACAAGGGCCGGTAGGCCTAGATAAGTATCATATCTTTGTGACGATGGAATCCCTGCTACTGCCAATATTCTCCTTTTATCCTCTATAGGGGTATTCCTGCTAAAAAATATAGCAGTCTTCTCCCTATTTAAACGTTGCCCCGATGCTTGTTCATAAGTGCTGAGCAAAGAGGATAATCTCATCCAATGGTTGTGGTCCGCCTTACAAAAAAGAAGGCTATCATTTGCAAAGAACAAATGATAAATACGAGGCCCCCTTTTTGAAGTTGAAACCCCCATCAATAGGCCCTCATCATCCGCCCTTGACAACATAGAACTCAAGGCTTCTGCACAAATCAGGGATAGATACAGTGAAATAGGATTAGGGCCGGCAATTTTGACACGACCCGCAAATCCGACACGAACACGACACGAAAAAACAGGTATTGGGTTTGGGCTAATCGGGTTCGGGTCGTAATCGTGTCTACCCGATTAAGACCCAAAAATTTCGTGTCTGGCGGGTCGACCCGCTAGACACGATTACTGTGCGGGTCGACCCGCCAGACCCGGGTTTTTTTTTTTTTTT
>NC_081551.1:10094242-10099191 GCF_901000735.1 Corylus avellana | reverse complement strand
TCCTCACGTTTTTTCTGCCTAGCGGACTCCTCACGTATACTTACAGACTTTTTTTTTTTTTTTTTTTTTAAAGTACAGACTTTAAGAAATTAAGACTTACTTTACCATTTTTAGCCTTTGGGAACAAGGAAGCCTGCTTCAAGAAATAAGTTAATACATAATTACCAACAAAAGAGAAAGCCAACAAGAAAACTTAGATTTTCATTGTTTAAATTAATTTTTTAACACTTTTGTTACATGTGGGACTAAATAATAAGTGGACTATTTTAATAAATGAACTTACTTGTTTTAACTTTTAACTTTTAAGTTTAGGTGAAATTATGAGTTTAGTAATTTCTTTTGGAGTACAATTTGTCAATTACAGTCACTTTCCAATATATATATATTTTTTTCTTATCCTTTATTAAAGCCTTTAATCTCTTGGAACTCAATTTTTTGCATTGACTATATTGATGTATTATTGTATTAGTATTATTATTACAATTTTGAATTTTTTTTTATTATTATTTTTTTAATTTTATAGTTTAGGGTAATCGGGTCGTGTCGGTCGTATCTATCCAATTAGACCCGGTTATTTTAAACGGGTAAAACGGGTCGTGTCGGGTTACCCGGCTATTTTCGTGTCATAATCGTGTCAAACCCGATTACCCGTTTAGCTAAACGGGTCGTATCTGGATATAGACTAATCGTGTAATGGGTAGCCGCGGGTCGTAATCGGATCGTGTCAGGTACCCATTTTGCCACCCCTACTTGCTTAGCCTATTTAAACACTGATCCGAGCAGGTGGGATTTGAATGGCCTCCCATACGTATGAAACTATCCATGCAATGGTTGATGAAACAAGAACAATATTTATGGTTATCATAATTTTTTGCTTGTGTACTTAAATAATATCGTTCTTAAAGGTGATTCACTAGTTATGATATGTAAGCTATTGAAAATCAAATTCAATTGGTATAATAAAAATACATCCTATCATGAGTACTCATGACAGACACTATTTTAAAATGGTAGATTATTCGGATAGTACATATGTATAAGAAAGCCAATATAACCATTTATATCCCCTTCTCCCTCCCCCCACTTTGAATATATATATATATATATAACCATTTATAACATAGTTTAATACGTCGTTATATTCCCTATGAATTATATTTAGATTCTTATCTATCTCGTCCTTTTCACAAACGTGTCGATATATTGATAATGGGTTAAACACGTACTAATTAACATAATCCCTTTTGGATTTTTATTTTGTCTTGCTTTGCCTTACTAAATCATTAACTAATTAAACAGAAAAAAAGCACATATCAAGGGAGCTTAGGTACTTCCCTGTAGCCTTTTTTTTTTTTTTTTTTTTTTTTTAAAAAAAGAAAAAAGAAAAAGGGAGCTTACGTACACTCAAACAAATTTTCATTTATTACTTTTTGTTGGTTGCTTTTAATTTTTAAACGACTTTGATAAGATTCTTTTCACTAGCTTTCAAGTGAAATAGAGTGAGCAATTCATTTGATGGTTGATTTTTCATATATATATATATTGTTGAAATAGTT
Source organism: Corylus avellana (assembly GCF_901000735.1). Classification (NCBI taxonomy): domain Eukaryota; kingdom Viridiplantae; phylum Streptophyta; class Magnoliopsida; order Fagales; family Betulaceae; genus Corylus; species Corylus avellana. The sequence continues at coordinate 10,097,635 of NC_081551.1, read as the reverse complement.
TTGCCGAATGATGACGTAAGATGGACCCCATAAATATTCTGAGGAGGAGGAATCACCTGACTGACTACAAAATAATAAGAAAAAGGATCAAAGCTATCGGCGTTGTCTGGCGAGGGATAGCTCCGATGCCTAAGTTAGTCACTGTATTTGAGAGAAATATAACTTCGAAGATGATGAATAAAATAAAGAGAATAGAGGATATTCAGTTAAGGAGAAAAAAAGAAGTTACCAAAATTGAGGATGAGACCCTCTTTTTATAGGCATCGGGTTGTACCTGCTTATCTGGTACTGTGGATTTACTGAGGATCCACATGTCAAATAATGTATTGAAGAATGATGAATGAAATATTATGGAGGTATATCTAACATTCTGAGAATAATTCTCAGGAGTCCATGTAAGACTCGGTTAACCGAGCCTTTGAACCGAGTGTTGTGTGTACTGGGCTCAGGTAGGCATAAACTTACCGAGCATAAGTTCGGTGAACAGTAAAAATGACTGAGCTTTAGTGATGGGCCGGCAGATTGTTTTACTGGGCCCAACACAGCTGATCGATGATCCAACAGTTACCCCTCAATTTCCTAGTCTGACAGACTATGGAAATTTTGTATTTTTTAGAATGGGTCAGCTTTTATAAGTTCGGTATTTGTTTTTGGTAAAATAAGGCGGGTTGGCTCCCAAAATTCAAAATTTTAAAAAAATTTTGAATTTCAAAATAAAAACATGTGGAGCGATAAACGATTTACCTTCTTCTCCTTTTTTTGAGAACCAAGTGTTGAGTTTCTTGTAGTTGAAATTTATGGTGGCCACATGTCAGCGTCTGCATGGAGAGTAAAAATGAAAGGGGCGCCTTTTCACTGAACCCTAGCTCCTAGGGTCTTAAATGCACCACTTGGGTTTCACCTTCCGGAAGTCCTTTTAAACCGTCTCCACCTTCGTTTACCCCCCATTGCCTTCTAGTAGAAGCCATTGTCGTGTTCTTTTTTGAGTTTTTGTTGATTTTTTCAAAACTGGCACTCTTTCATTCAGACCTCTTAGCCCAATATTTCTTCTTAAGAGTTGTGTATTTCAGAACCTCGGTTGAGTCAGTTCCTTCAGCCGAGCCTTTCGTTCACTGCCCCGTACTTCATTTTTTAGACTTTCTTCTTCCCCTGATTGAACCATCGGTCAATCACCTTCGTTTGAGTGTTACCCATCTTCTAATTTGGCAAAGTCTTCATTCCATTCCTCGTCAATTAACACCCGAATTCCAATACTTAATGAGTCGTAGAATTGGTGCTGATCCTGGTGCGTTGGGTGCTTTACACCCAGTTACATGAGAATCGAATTTGTCAGATGATGACGAACCTGAGATTCGTCAAATCTGTCATATTCCCGATTCGGTTCGATTACGCTTTGACAATGAGGGAGCCAGAGCTGTGGTTGATGTTGATAGAAATGAAGTCTGCGTTTACATGGAAATGTTTCGGATAGGTTTGAGATTGCCTTTCTCGAGGATAATCCGGGAACTATTGAGTTACATTCGGATAGCTCCTCATCAACTTTTGCCGAACAGGTGGAGAACTTTCTTCGCCTGTATGATTGTTTGGCCAAAAATCCTCGAGGCAGAGCATCCCCTTATTGTGGTGCAGTTTTTGAAGGTTTACCGACTATCAAAGTGTCCTAGAACCAAGTACCTATTCACCTTCCAAACCCGAAAGAAATTAAAGCTTCTCACCTTCAGGAGCACTTATACCAGTAACAAAGGGTGGAAGGATGAATTTTTCTTTGTTCAAGGTGATTGGGAGTTTGCACCTTCAGAAGTGATTAGAGACCCGAGTGTCCTAGGGAAACAATTGCCCCTTCAAACCGAGGTATAAATCAAACATTGTATTGCTTATTCCTTATTTCTTCTTTTTATAGCGAAGCTAATCTTTAACATATATTTTCAGGTCAACAAGAACCAATTTTAACTAAGGAAGAGATGAAACGCGTAAGAGATGTTTTGCAGTATGCCGAACTTCATCCATTAGAAATGGATTACGATGCTGTCATGACCGAGGAGAATAAGAGATTATACCTGTGGAGTCCCCCACCTGCGAGGCTAGTGGAAGCCGCCCCATCGAGAGTGCCATCTACCGAGGTTCCTAGAAGATCGACTGCCAGTCTGCCGAGCCTTCGAGAAGAAGAATTATTAGAGCGAAAGGGCCATCTAAAAGAAAAGGCAAGAGGAAAGCCAAAGATGCCTTCCCGGAGAAACCTTTGGCAAGACCTCCAATCGCTGCTAGAATTTTTCTGGCGATTGTTGATGAGCCTGAAGACCCTAACATCCCTTCTCTGGAGAAGAAAAAGAAGAAAACAAAGAAAACCGAGGGTTGCTCATAGGCAGTGCAGTCAGTTGTCGATTTGGAGTTAGAGTAGGTTGAGGCACATTCGATTTTTGAGGTAGCGGGGTCAGTACCAGACACTCTTCTTAAAGAAGAAAGAACCGGAGTTACAAGTGATTCGGGAGCGTATGGAAAGAGGACAACTCCTGAGGTAGAAGCGCCCTCTCCTCATGTTAGAGCGTATTTTAAGGTTCTTAATGGTGTCAGGGAATTCTTAGGGAGACAAGACACATCAGCCCGAGATGCCCTTCTTGCAAACTGACCCCCCCAATCATCCTCTCATACACCAGTTAGAGCCGAACCTCCTTCCTCCATGGCTTTAGAAGTTGAACCACTCTCGGCCGTTCCTCTTTCCTCAACTCCTATTGAAGCCGTGCACCTGAGTGCTTCTACTGGTAGATGTTGGTTATATCCTTAGGGATCTTGCCTCAAAGATGCAGATAATACAGCCGCTTGCAGTGATCCTCCCAGGGCAAACCGAAGCAGAGAGTTCATCCATGCATCCTGGGGTTGCTAGCACCGAGCTTGTGGTTGCTGAATTCACAGGCACTAGACTTGAAACCGAAGACCCTGTTATTGCTGAACCTTCGGTCACCGAGCCCACTGATAATGTGCCAGTAATTGCAGAGCCTATAATTGCAGAGCCTATAATTGCTGAGCATTCAATTGTTGAAGAGGTAGCTGATGTTTGTGAGGTTACCGAGCAACCGGACGCCGAACCTATAGAACCTACCAGTGAAGTTGAAGGAGCTAATTTTAACTTCCTAGCTGGTGGAGAATCAGCTAACCTTGGAGAGTCATCTCAACTACATAGAGATAACCCACCGAATGATCCCATACAGAATCACATCGAGACTCCACAAGTAGTTGGTCCCTCAGTAGGGCGTACACCCGATCCGATCACTTGGACATTCGGGGAACCTCTTTCTCAGCTGGGTGACAACTGGTTCGGAAATTCCTTTATTGCCTTAGCTTATTTGATCTCGGCCAACCATACACTAGACATCAGTGCCCAATTCCCGAAGGAGG
>NC_081551.1:10086873-10094142 GCF_901000735.1 Corylus avellana | reverse complement strand
TTTTGTATGCTCTAATTATGCTCGGAACCCATGCTTTGCTATCTCCATTCAATTTGTTTATATCCTCATAATCATTCGTTTAATCATTTGTTAATAGTTTCCGATCGACGCTGCAGTCAGCGCCTGATCCACTCTAGATTCTCCGGGAAATGAGAAATGTTTTCTTATTTCCAGCCCCTCACGATGGATTAGTATTAATTAAGTTTTTCAGGTGGGTATTATCTGGTCAACATGTCTCCGTAGAATCCTGATTTCCTCCAATTGAAGAAATATTGGAGATTCTCCAATGATTTATAAATTGATTTAAACCTTGGTAAAAGAAAAGTCAGCATTTAATACCTTGGTTATATAAAAGCAGCTAACATTTTATAGACCATTAAATTTAAAATGAAGGGTCACAATTAATAATTAAAAAATCTCCAATTTCTCCTCTATTGGAGGGGATCTCAATCCGTCTCGATATGGTTTTCCACTTGCAAACTTGGCAAATGCTTTGGGCTATATATATTCCATATTCCATGTGTTTGTCTTATAACAACACTTCCTGTTCCTGACTTCCTTCTCTCTTAAGCTTTCTTATTTTGGATTTATTTTACTACTAGTTTCATTTCTTTACTTATTCTTTCTTTAAAAAAAAAAAAAAAATCTGACAGAAAGTGCCTCATTTAATTGATTCTCCTTGCCATCTTCGTGTTGTTTTCATAGGGCATCTTAACTAAAGAAACATGTAGCTTACTTACCATTTGCCTCCTAATTTCATATGAGGATAGAAAAAAAATCATGTTCTTTGGCTTTTATTATAATCTTTTACAAATTTATATATGGCAGTACGTATCTTAATGATGAAAAAAATTAAGCAACAAAATTTAACAAATAAATTTAATTATTTAATAATTAACGTGATAAGTATCGCACAAATGATCACATCAATTTGCAAGGAACTTGTAGTAAAAGTTATAATATCTTAACAACACTCAATCACTCATGCATTTCGTATTAACTCTTGACTTTGTTTTTGCATTCATTCTCATGAGTTTAGTGCATATCAAGCAAGAACAAACATATTTAATGTTATAATTCAACTTTAATTTTAATTAAATATTATATTATACATCTTGAGCCTAATTTATTAAAAGAAAGTTTAGACCACGCAAGAAGAGAAGTGAAACTGTTAATTAATTGATTAGGTCATTTTCTATCACTTAAAACAATTAATGAATATTTAACTTATCTGTCGCTTGTGTTTTACGTTTTAGGCTTCGTTTACTTCATTTTACGTCGGAAAATATTTTCAGAAAAGTCTTTTTCTCAAAAAATGTTTTCTGCTGAAAACATTTTACGGCATTTATTGCTTGCACGAAAAATCAATTTTTTTTTTATTTAAGTATATGGGTAATTGTATAATAAGTCTCTGAGTCAACCCTTTAAAATTTAAAACTCTCTAAGTTTTTTTTCGAAACTTTACTCCTTGGGTTAATGAAAATGCCAATAAAATTCCTGCTATCAAATTTTTTTAACTGCGGTTAATGCCGCATCAACATAATAATTTTTTATTGATTTAATTTAAAAATTAAAAATTAAAATATTAAAATAATAATAAAATTTAAAATTTAAAAAAAAAAATAAAAAAATGAAGGGGGTGGCCGAAAGCCACCCCTGCCACCCCATGGGTTTGGGGTGGCCCCTAACCACCCAAGGGGTGGCCCATAGGCCTCCCCAAACCTTCTGGGGTGGCCCCTTCAATTTTTTTTTTTTTTGTTTTTTTAATTTTTAATTTTGTTATTTTTATATTTAATTTTTAAATTAAATTGATAAAAAAAAATAAATAGAATAAAAAATAAAAAATAAAAAAATTATTATGCTGACATGGCATTAGCGGCAGTTAAAAAAAAATTTGACGGCGTTGATTTTATAGGCATTTCCATTGACGCAGAGAGTAAATTTTTGAAAAAAAAAACCTAAGGAGTTTTAAATTTTGGAGGGTTAAATCATGAACTTATTATACAATTACCCTAATTATATTAACCTATAAAATATAATTTTTATTCACAATATAAAAATATTAATATAAAATAAATCATGTCTGATTGTTAAAGAATATTTTTGGATTTTCCCTTTTTTTAGAAAAAAAATTGAAAAATAGAAAACGTATTTTGAAAGTACTGTATCTAAAATGTCCATACATCTAGGTTAGATTGAACTTCAATACATCAATATTATGAATATTCCACATCTAGGAAGATTGATATATATATGAAAGGGCAAGTAAGTTACTTTCATCTTGCTTGAAAAAAAAAAAATTACAATGAATTCTAAAATTCAACCACAAATATTAGAATATTTGTGAGGAAGCAATATATTTTCCTTTTAATGACATCTTCAAAATCCAAATCCAAATCCAAATCCGAATCAAGAACGTTATCATGCCGCACTATATCATTAAAAGAAATTAAGGATTGAAGTTGAAAGGTAATTGCCAACGCCCAATACATGAAACGGATAAAGTTGGCCTCACAATTTGAATGTACAAATAATTGTGCCCACCAATACTATGGACATAAGAATACCAACAACTAAAAAAAATAATTCGCAAGTTTTGTTACATGTTTTTGTTCTAAACACAGACTTTTCCATTTCAAATTAATTCTTTTCAAAAGTTAAAAAATTTGCTAGGCCCAAATTGACCAAGTTTCCCAAATCATTGTCCAACTGCATAGCTTAACTAATAAATCAGTATAGGATTCAAAAGAAGTAAAATTACAGAGCCAATCTAGGGGGGAGCTGGGTTGATTTAACTTACTATTTGTGTCCGATTGAGTAGACCATACGCAACTAGGCTCAACTGATTTAGGTTTCCTCCCACCTGATAAATTTCTCTCAATGGGAAATGCGTATGGCATAGAAGAATTCTAAACTGACTGAAGTTGAAAAAACAGATCGAGCATAGAAACCAATCTTAGATACCTGCTAGGATAGTAGAAGATTCCAATATAATGTAGCCAAGCCTCTGGAACATATGCCCACACCAAGAAAATAACTGCTCACAGCAATAGAAGTGTATGAGAACTCCACAGACCTCCAATGATACAAGAAAATCCCATTTATAGGCAAAAACGCACCTATAACGCTAAACAACAGCTAGCCTGGTATTGTGATACCAGCTATTGGCAAACAAAACAATAGGCTTAAAAAATAAATAAATAAATAAATAAATAAAAATTTAAAAAACATTTTAAAAAAAAATGCCGAGTATCTCGCCATTGTTTATATTACAGTCCATGCAATATTATAAGGTCAAGCCAAATTCATGGTATAGCACCAGATATATTGAAACCACACAAAACGTACGGAAGCATATGCACGGATAGGGGTGTAAACGAGCCGAGCTTGAGCGAGCTTCCCTTGTTCAAGCTTGGCTCGTTTAAATTTTACTCGAGCTCGAGCTCAAGGGCGAGCCAAAAAAGTCGAGCTCGAGCTAATAATAAGTCGAGCCGAGCTAGCTCGCGAGCTGGCTCTTATATTTAATGTTTTTGTTTTAAAATTTTTTTTTAACTTCAAGTACTCTTAAACGGCTTAAGAAGTTAGTTTGCATATGAGTATTTGTTTAGCCTGGCTAATCGAGTATGGAGCCTGAGTCAATACAGCAAGGCATTTGGTTTCAAAGAGAGAGGATATGCATCTTTTTATAGATAAGCAAACTTGGAGATTGATGTTTTCTTAACAAGGTGGGACAAGTTAACAAGTTGCATTCAGACTGCATTGGGACAATGCCCCCTACAAAAAAATATTTTTTTAACGTCTCTCTCTCAATCCCCCTCACTAGTCACAACAGATCTTCCACCTGAACTCTCATTTCCCACTCTCTCACTCTCACTCACCAGACATGTAGTGATAGTGTTTGGGTCTGTTTGATTCATCAATAGTTTATGCATTTTCGCAATCTCCCTCAATAGTTTCTACTTGATTCTTCTTCCTTTCGTTTGGATCTGCTCTAATTGAATCGAGGTTTTTTTAATGATTGCTTTCTCTCTCTTTCATCACGAAGGGTCTATAATTTTTCATTCTCTAACGCTTAAATATAAATGCAATTTTAAGGTTTTAATAATTATGAGATTTATAATTAATTATCTATTACTTAGTTTATATATATATATATATACACACACACTCGAGCTTATACGAGCTGTTCACGAGCTTAGCCGAGTCGAGCCGAGCTTGCTTCGTTTAATATTCGAGCCAGGATTTGTGTTCATGAAGTGCTTCATTTAATATTCGAGCCGAGCTTATGCGAGCCGAGCCCGAGCTTGCTCGCGAAACGCTTCGCTCACTTAACAGTCCTATGCACGGAGGCTGAAGTTAATTAATTAGTTTTTTTTTTTTTTTTCCCTTTACCTTTTTTTAATAACATTTACCCTAATCTAAATTTGCAAAACCTACACTAAATTATAATAAAAATTTAAAAGCATTCGTTATGGGGACTCTAAATAAAATAAATATAGGTTAGTTTTTTTGTTCTTTTCCTTTTTCTTTTTTTTTTTAATAACATTTACCTTAATCTAAATTTGCAAAACCTAAACCAAATAATAAAACAAATTTAAAAGCAATTGTTACGGGGACCCTAAATAAAATAAATCTAGGTTAGTTTTTTTTTTTCTTTTCCTTTTTTTTTTTAATAACATTTACCCTAATCTAAATTTGCAAAACCTACACCAAATTATAATAAAAATTTAAAAGCAGACTCACAATGACTCACAATATTGTCCGTTTTTTGCTATCCAAAACCAGACTTTCCAGTTCTAGTACTACTCTTGCAAAAGTACACTTAACTGCGAAATTTTGATAGGATCGTGACCATTACGGTTTTAAAGCGCGTTGTTGTCATTAAAGGTGTAAATATACATTTAAGTAATCCTCATCTCCATACCCAGACAATGTAGGATGCCACAATTCGTTATGGGGACCCTAAATAAAATAAATATAGGTTAGTTTTTTTTGTTCTTTTCCTTTTCTTTTCTTTTTTTTTAATAACATTTACCCTAATCTAAATATGCAAAACCTAAACCAAATAATAAACTAAATTTAAAAGCATTTGTTACGAGAACCCTAAATAAAATAAATCTAGCTTAGTGTTTTGTTGCAATTTTTTTTTAATCATTTACTTACATAATTAAAAATCTAATTTCAAACAAATTACGTAGCATTCTATATGATTTTTGCATGTATGCTCATACATGACAATTCTACGTACGTGCCTATCATACCACCACAGCACAAATTTGTGTTCCATCATTTTGCTTGAAAATATACTAATCAGACAGCATGCTTTTCCATGCATCCTATAGTTCACATCCACCATTCTGCACACAACAAATACTGAACGATTCCATAAATAAGCTCAAAGAAACACCAACCAAAAATTTAACTTAACAAAATTTTGACAAATAGAGCCAGTAATTTTTCATTACAAAGAAACACCAACCAACTCTAGCAACCACCATTTTAAAGCACAAAAAACGCCCTTTAATTTCATATATATATATATATATATATACCCAATGATCGAGATCAATGGAGATAGACAGTGAGATGCGGCCAGCACGGACCAACCTCGCCAGAAATGGTGGAGAGAGAATATGAGAGAGTGACGGAGGGAGAAAAGAGAGTGTTTGTCAAAGAGAGAATGAGTGATTGACGGCCGGAGGGAGAAAAGAGAGGGAGAGAAGAGAGTGGCGCAGGAGAGAGAAGCAAAAAGAGAGGGAGATTTTCAGGCGAGCGCAGGAGGGGAAAAAGAAAGAAGAAGACAAAAAAAAAAAAAGAGAAAAAGAAAGGAGTGGCGCGCAGCTAGCGATGGACGTTCCCAATGCCCATTGATGACGTCACCAATGGGGGTAACGTGCCACAAATGGCACATCACCACTTTGGTAAGTGGCACGTCACTAAATTTAATTATTTTAAAAACAAAAAAAACTATATATATTATTTTGGATCTTATAAGTAATAATATTTTGGATCCTATTTTAAAATTCGGTTTATAAAGATATTGTTAGTTAATTAATTAATTTTCTCTTAAAAAATACTTAATAAGTAATAATATACATTTACAGTTAATTTGGTATAAAATTCTTATTGTGTTGTCATAGTGACACGTCACCCTATAGTGACATGTCAATATGGCATGTCACTAAAGGGTGTCGTGTCAATATAGCATGTCATTAAAATTGTGACGTGCTATATTAGCATGTCACTAATTTGTCACGTGTCAATATGACACGTCACTAAAATGGTTACGTGTCATAGTGACATGTCACAAATTAGTGACGTGCCAATATAGCACGTCACAATTTAGTGATGTACCACTATTGTACGTCACAATTTTAGTGACATATTTGGCACGTCACTAATTAATAACTTGTTACAATTAACACGTTACACCCCCCCAAAAAAAAAAAAAAAAAGGCATATGCACATAGGGAGGCAGGAGTTAATTAATTAGTTTTTTTTTTTTTTTTTTTTTGGCCTTTTCCTCTTTTTATTAACATTTACCCTAATCTAAATTTGCAAGGACCCTAAATAAAATAAATCTAAGTTAATTTTTTTTTTTTTTGTTAATAACATTTATCCTAATTTAAATTTGCAAAACCTACCCAAAATTATAATAAAAATTTAAAAGCATTCCTCATGGGGATGGTTCCTTATTTTGGCCATGCCTCCTGCGCTTTCTGCAACCCTTCCATAGCAGGAGTACGCAGAGTAGCAACGCCACAGAGGAGGGATGGTGCCTCTCAGCCTGTTGTCCTGCAATTGAGCACGTACAGTCGCCTAAGCCTAACAAGAGAGACCGGAATCTGACCAGAGATCTGGTTCCCGGAAAGGTCGACGACTTTGAGGCAGTGGAGGCTAGAGAGGGAGGCGTGAAAGTCGCCGGAGAAGTTGTTTTCGTTGAGAAAGAGGGATTTGAGATTGAGAAGGCCGGAGAGGTCGGGCTGGCCGGCCACCCCCTTGGGCTCGGTCTTCATGACCCACGGCTACAGCTCCGACACCGGCTGGCTCTTCCAGAAGATCTGCATCAGCTTCGCCTCCTGGGCTACGCCGTCTTCGCTGCCGAATTTCCCGGACACGGCCGATCCGACGGCCTCCGATGCTACCTCGGCAACTTGGAGAAGATTGCCGCCACTTCCTTATCTCGGTCAAATGATCATTTTGATTTTTTTTTTTTAATAGTTTTGTTTTTTAATATTTATATTTTTTAATTATTAACTTTTTGATATT
>NC_081551.1:10075196-10086773 GCF_901000735.1 Corylus avellana | reverse complement strand
TTTGCTGTCGTCAATTGATGGGCACCTAGTTTGGGAATTAATCAAAGAAATTACTTCAAATTAATTATATGATGCTCTTATGCTGACTTTTTGTACATTTTTTTTTCTTTTTCTTTTTCTTTTTCGTTATATATATAACTTGATGAGGAGAGTTCAGAATTAATTATATGGACTCAGATCCGGAAAGATCCTTAATATGTCACGTTGTCCAAAGCCATAATTCGAGCCTGTTTAGGAGTGCAAATTTAATAAGTGCGATTTTAAAAATTGCGTTTTTGAAGTCGCTATTTTTTAAAATTGTATAGGCGTTTGGTAAAACATGTTAAGAAGTATTTTTTTTTTTATCAATTGAGTGTTTGGATAATATTAGCATATAATTGCGGTTTCATGGCCAAATAGGTAAATATTGCGCCAAATATTGTTTTAAGTGAAATCGTAATTTTGGTTTAAATTCGTACTTTTTCAAATAAGCACCCTTTAATCAGCTTATAGAAATCGCGGATTTTTCCACGATTTTAAAATTTACGTTTTTCAAATCGCAATTTCAAACACTCCAAAATGCACTGCCAAACAGACCCGAAGTCAACAAAGCGTGAACATTATAGTATTAGCTAGGTTTAAGTGTCTGATTATGCGAAGATATTTGTCAATTTTTTATTTATTTTTTGTTCAAAAGCTCTAAAAATACTCGATCAGAGTATTTGTTTTTTTTTTTTTTTTTTTCAAAAAGAATAGAATGAAATTTAAAATCTTCCACGTTTCTCGCAAGTGAGGTCCATCCTCGTATAGATGGGTACGTACTCAACTAAAAATAGGGTAGTTGAGAGAAAAATTCCACATTAGAGTTTGTTCATCTTTTACTTGTTCGAATGGGTCTTAATTTGGGAAATCTAAACAGATAAAGCATCAGGTTGCACAAACACCCATCCAAACAAGCAGAATTCCGACAAATTGTCACATAATTAAGTTGCTTAAATGCAATAAAACAACCTTATTGCAGTGATCCAAAACATTACTTGGAAAATTCTTAACAACTCAAAATGGAATAAACTGAAAATTGGTGAGGTCCTTCGAGTGAGCGACAAGGTTGACGCTAACAAACGCTTAATTATCAAACTTCTCATATGTTGAAGTGCAACAATTATGCTCTGCTCACGTGGACGACTCTTAAAATATACAATGTGCAATTTCAAATGACATAAAAAACTTTGGCTTTCTTTATTGGACGGCAATTAATTTTCAGATAAGATGATCAAAGGTCTAATCCAATAAATAATATTATAACCTAGCTAGCTAGATCATAAATTCAAGTCGTAAGAGCATCACGTTGAGGGATAAATTATTGAGGTGCAACAATGTCGCTCCACTCACATAGACGACTCTTAAAACTTACCTTGTCCTGTGTGATTTTTACAAATTTAATACGAAAGCAACATAAAATTAGTAAGTTAGCATTGCAAGGTCTAACCAATTTAATCAAACTAATCATATTATAGTTAATCTATACAATTTTATATTCAAACCTCAGCAAGCAAATACAAATTATCACTCCTTCCTTATCTTTTTTTTTTTTCTTTCTTGTTCTGTTAGTTGAGATATTATCGAATTAGTTGGACTGTTCCCTTGTCGCGGGACCCATATAAAGGAGGATCATCGTGTGCCTATAACCAGTTCTTATTGGGAATTTCAGAATGGCCACTGAAATCTTGTTCGGTCATTTTTTGTTTTCACAGCAGCTGCCCCAATCATCAGAGCATTGAAAAATATGGTAATTAAAAACTTTATATTTGTCGCTCATAATATATTTTTTCATTCGTATTCTTATTTAATTTCAGTTTTTTAAAATTAGTAATCATTTAATTTAATTTCAGAACATGAATAAATATAACAAATATTTTATATTTAACACTCCTTTCAATCTCTAGTTTTACATAAATTTTCATGCCATTTTTATTGGGGATAGGAATTACAGGGTGTATATATAGATGGGTTTCATTAGAGGCATTGATGATTACCTCATCGCTTGTGTTCTCACATCTTTCTAGGGGTGTCAATTTGGTCCGATTTCTTGGTTTTTGGCCAAAACGGAAAACCGGAACCGAGGTACCCGGTATTTGATTTTGGGAAACCGGAATTGGGAACCAGGGTCCCTGTAGTTAACTGGAGTACCCCAGTTTGTACCCGATTATCCGGACCGGGTAACTGGTTTTTTAAAAAAAAAAAAAAAAAAAAAAAAAAAAATTAATCTTATTTTAGACCAAGAATTTTCCTCTCCTTCACGGCTTCACAAACCCATTCGGCCAAGGTAGTCAAAATACCAACCAAGAAATCCAACCCAATCTCAATCAAACAACATTTACATACGCATACGCATTAGTTGCAGAAAACCCAACAAATTTTCCTCTCCTTAACAAACCCATTCGGCCATGGCAGTCAAAATACCAACCAAGAAATCCAACTCAATCTCAATCAAACAACATACCCAGTAGTTGCTGAAAACCCAAAAAAATTTCTCTCCTTCACAAACTGACAAACCCATTCGGCCATGACAGTCAAAATTGAAAATATCAACTAAGAAATTCAACCCAATCTCAATCAAACAACATACCCATTAGTTGCAAAAAACCCAAAAAATTTTACTCTCCTTCACAAACCCATTCGGCCATGGCTGTCAAAATACCAACCAAGAAATCCATGAGAAGAGCGAGATGAGAGAGAGAGAGAGAAAGAGGCGGATGTGTGCTAACCTAATTCCTAAAGTATATATATATATCCACCCGGTTCCGATATCCAGCTTTTTATCGGGTGTCAAAAACCGAGACCGAAACCGGGTCCCCGATTTTTTGATTTCCGGTTTCTCGGTTTCCCGGTTTCGGTTCCCCGATAATTTTTGATGGCCCTTGATCTTCCTATCATTTTCCCACTGTTGTCACATGGACCATACAAGGTACTATTTTATACTTGGTCTAGAGCTCATCAATGTTTCTCACTTTTCCTTCATTTGACTCTTTCTTTTTCTTTTCTTTTTTCCATTTTTCTTTTTTCTTTTTAATAAAGAACGCCACTTTATGCTGTCAACATGGCAAAATAATTCCCCATTTGCTTTTCAAAAGGAATAACCTGCTCACATGACGTATATGGTTTGAACTTCGTACTAAATATGTAAAATTATTGGGACTTGACTTGGGTGGAGTTTTAATTTGATTAAATCTGTCAAGGATTGAAATATTTATTTTATAAGATGACACAAAAAAATATATGTATCAATTCTAACAAAGAGCTTCCTCGTCATTTTTCCTATATTTAAGGATTCAAACTACTTTTTGTTTTCCTATGTCAAAATACATCTCAATAGCTTCTCTTAATCATTCCCTATATTATTAAAATATTTGTTTGTTTTTTTTTTAATTATATTGTATATATGAGAGAAGAGATGAGAGAAAATTGTGAGACATGACTCATGAGAGGGGAGAGGAGAGAGGAAAGAGAATCATTTTAATTTTAATTTAATAATCATAAAGACTGCAATAGTGAAACCAAATATTAGGTTATATTGTAACAATCCTAATGTTTAGGGTTCATTTAGAGAGTTTGTTGTGAGATATTTTTTACAATTTTTTAGACATATTCCCTAAACCTAATGAACAAACTCCCTTATAGAGAGTCTACGACTCTACTGGGAATACTCTTAGGGGAGATTGGCCGGCCAGGAGCGATCATGCCCCTCTCAGCCCCTTTTATTGAGTGTAGTTTTACTTGAAACTAAATTCAAGCGGAATTCAAATTATTGTTAAACGGTGGTAGAGATGTCTTAGGTAAATGTTTGACAAGAACAAAAACTATTGTTAACATTCTAATTGTGTGACAATAATAATGAAAATGACGTGAAGAGTAGCAAAGGGAATAAAATGGGAGTCATTTTTGTTTGGCTTCGGATGTTCTTTTTCAAGAACGGCCTTGTCTACGTGGTGAACTTCAAAGAATAAAAAAATTAAACAGAGTAGAATAATCTTACTTTAAGAAGTATAAAAAAGTCAAATATGATTATTTTTTTAATGTTGTACTGATTAAAATATCACACCGGCTTGGATGCAAACTGCAAAGGAATAAAAGTGAATTTATTTATGTCAGTTCCATTTGGTGGATTAATAAAAGAGAATATATCAACAAGAAACTTTCAAAATGGGAAATGGAAGACACATGTCAATATCAGATTCTTACCTTAAAAAAATAGTAGAATAATGAGACATCATGTGAGGCCAGGCAGAAGAGATCAATAGACAATGATAACCAATGTATGTGTTTTATATATTCAGACAGTTTTTTGTTTTTTTGTTTTTTTTTTTCAAACTAAGTGGGAAGAAATTTCTCCAATCAAATATACAAAATTGATATATGGTGTAACACATAATAAACCTATTAAAAGCGGGCTTCCCCAGTTATTAAGCTGGTCCATTTTTGGCACAAAAAGGCCGGTCCATTAACAATGAGATGTATAAGCCGACCAACTATTATCCACTTTGGATCAACCTAACTTAGATCGGCCGGGCCTATCTCAGTTAGGCTAGACGGACCTAGTTTGCTTTATGGAAACAAGTGCATAGAGCTTAAATTGTATCTTAGCCTTTGCCATCTAGGCTATTGACATTTCATTATTAACGAGAATGATAAAAGTATCTCCAAAAAGTGGGGCTACTTAATCAAGTTCTATTAGTCCTTGACCCTCTCCATCAATCAACAACACGCGAAAAATTATTTTTTAAAAGAGAAGAAAGTTAAGTCATTTAGATGTACGTTCTTAGACTTCGAAGTAATCTTTGCTGAACTCTCGGCCAAATACTTTTAAGATTTTCTTTCTTTTTGTCTTGCACGTACTTTTAGTTAAGATTTTGGGCACAATCAACTAGTTCATCATCTTTATAACACACATGATTCTCACATTAAAAACCACATGTGAGAATGCATTGGTCATGTTGGAAGTCAGTTGAATATACTAGATTGGAGGTAATTAAACTAGGTCCATTTTATTCATCGGTCGTGCCTGGAATTCTTTCCCATCGTTGCCAAGATGGATTTCATGTAGCCCAACAATCCTAGAAAGACCACAACCAATTCATAATTGGGCCCAGTCGTTCGTCTAAAATCAGCTCCAATATACGCTAATCAGATAAAGTGGGCTTGGCTTCAAGCCCATCGCACTAGCCCGCTCAAAGTGGTTTATTTCGTTAATTATCAAACAACCAAGGTTTCTTCTATAACCAAACACCATCTGGTCCTCACTGGTTGCACTGGACTTCCGAGAAAGAGACTTGAGACACAGAAACACAGAGAATGACGGTGTTTCATTTCTTCAACTGCGCAATCCTCACATTCGGCCCTCACGCCGTTTACTACTCCGCCACGCCATTGTGAGTTCCGCTTCTCTTTATTTCATTCGAAGCTCAATTCCATGTCTTTGTTGTAATGGAAACCCTAACCTTACTCGAATCCCGATCTGATTATTCAACATTGGATGTTTCATAATCTCCATGAATTTGGAGGTTTGTTTAAATTTGAGAAAAATCGATCTATTGCTGTTGTGTCGATATGCAAATTGGTGTTGCTGTAATAAGTATGCGCTTGCAGGTCCGAGTACGACACGCTTGGTACCTCTGTTAAAGCAGCTATTGCCTATCTCGGAACGGCTTTAGTAAAGGTTCGTCGACTTCGATTCTTGTATCACTCGGTGTCTTCAATTTAGATTCATACTTATGCCTTGTGTGTATGTTGGCAGCTTGTTTGCCTGGCAACCTTTTTGAAGGTGTCGGAGAATGATTGCTTCGATCCGTATCAGGTAGCTTTGTCTTTCCCTTATGAATTGCTTGAGGGAATACTAATGGTTTTGTTTATTGAATCCGTGGCTTATGGATTTCCCTCCAATCCTTTCCCGCGTTGAAACTGTGTGCCTGTATCTGTATGTATATGTTCTTGGTATGCTAGGATCACTTATTGATGCAAATATGGAGCGATCTTCCATAGAATCAACAAGTTTGCAATTTTGCTATTTATATTCGTAGAAGTGGAGAGTGAATGGATAAAAAGGATATAATTCTGTGTCTCTGTGTGAGTTTGGGAGGGAGGGAAAGAAGGAGAGTTCGCCGGAACGATGCACTCCTTGTGTCACTTGCTAATTGAATAAAATGATAATATCTTTGTGCATCTCTTGGGTTTTCTCTGCTATTCAGGCATTTACATGGATTAAATAATCTCATATCTGTCTTAGCTGCCAGTGTATTTGTGTACGGGAGAGACAGAGAGGGTGAGCAGTGTTTGAGGATCTAGATCAACTGATGAAAACAGTTAATATTGAAGATACAAGAAACTATAACATGATTATATTCACTTCTTGTTAAGAATTTGCTGTTTTGGAGTTTTGTTAAGAATTTGCTCTTGATTTCTCATTGGGCAAGTTGGATTGAAAGAAAGCTCCAGTATACTGTTGTTTTTTTTTTTTTTTTTTGAAGAAACAGTATACTGTTGTTATTTTTGCATTAGAACATTAACTTCCTTGTTGAATATGAATTTGAGTCGTTAAGTTTAAATAATTAATGGCTTTCATTTACAGGAACTGTTGAAATCTCTAATTGGTTTATAGATGTTGCTGGTAGGGCTGGGCACGGGGTGGGGCGGGGCGGGTATTGGGGTTTTTCCCACCCGACCCGCACCTTGCGGGTTTGGATTTTTTAGACCCGCCACCCGAGCCCAATGCCCAAGATCCGCGCGGGTCGAGTATTTGCGGTGCGGGTTTAATAGTTGCGGGTCTTGTGGGTTTGCGGGTCGGGTTTCTTGGTATGGCATTTTTGTAAATTTTTTTATTCATTTTTTTGGACTAGGCCCAAAAGGCCACACCTATATGGGCTTTTTCTATTATTTTAAAACCAGAATATGGGCTTTTTGTTGGCTTTTTGTTGGGGCTTTCAATCTCTCATAAAAATGATATTTTGGGTTTCATAAAAATATGGTTAGCTTTCTTTTTTTTATCAAAAAGATGAGGAAAAAATCAAACCAAAAAATTACTTAACACCCATAGTTTATAGTTACATCAAAGCAACAACAAAAATTCATTACTTCAAACTAAAAGCAACAAAATGCAACTTCAAGTAAAATGACTAATCATCCATATTACAACTTTAATTTCAAGTCCATAATGCAACTTCAAGTCAATGAAGTCACTAATCTTTCTCAAGTAACTTCAAAAAGATGAGGAAAAAACAAATCAAAAAATTACTTAACACCCATAATTTATAGTTACATAAAAGCAACAACAAAAATTCATTACTTCAAACTAAAAGCAACAAAACCCAACAAAATGCAACTTAAAGTAAAATGACTAATCATCTAAAATGCAACTTCAACTTCAAATCACTAATCATCCTCAAGTAAATTCAAAAAGATGAGGAAAAAAATAAACCAAAAAATTACTTAACACCCATAGTTTATAGTTACATCAAAGCAACAACAAAAATTCATTACTTCAAACTAAAAGTAACAAAACCCAACAAAATGCAACTTAAAGTAAAATGACTAATCATCCAAAATGTAACTTCAAGTCTTCAACTTCAAGTCCAAAATGTATCTTCAACTTCAAGTCACTAATCATCCTCAAGTAAAATGCTGATGTTCTTCAAAGTTACTTCTACAACAAAAAAAAAAAAAAACATTACAATATCAATTGAAACCGATAAATGAAATTTGTAAATAGCAAAATATATTAAGCAAACTAAAATGAATAAATGATGAAAAAATTGACCTGAATCGAGCTTATAACTTTCAGCATCATCAACCATATCTAAGTCAGAACTTAGGGGCTTTGATCTTAACCAATTTTGTGCACATATCAATGCTTCAATCGTACTTGGGGCCAATGAACTTCGAAAAGGATCCAACACACGTCCTCCGGTGCTAAAAGCCGACTCTGAAGCAACTGTTGTAATGGGAATAGCCAACACATCTCGTGCTATTTTGGCAACTATTGGGAATTTGGTTGAGTTCATCTTCCACCAATTTAAAATATCAAAATTCGCATTCGCTTTTTCAACATCCTCCATCAAATATCGATCCATCTCCGATTTGTTTTCAATATCACTTTTAGAAGTTAGGTACTTATAAAACCTATTCATGAAGTAGAGGTTAGCATTTTCACTTTCTTCTATTTTCGTTGAGGAACCTTGAGGCAATCCACTACTATGTAGAACTTGAGATGAACTCTCTCCGGCGTTGTAGTGATCATATAATTTGTTAAGGATTGACTTCAATTTTTTCTTCATTTCATTACACCTATCAACACCAAGAACATCTTTGAACCAATATTCTAAAGACACCAATTTGGTTCGTGGATCAAGTATAACCGTAATAAACATCATCAAGTTAACCCTATCATTGTTCTCAAGATCCCCCCAATATTTATTGTACTTCGTCATCATTTTCTCCGCCATAGCACTCAATACATAATCACCATTATCAATATACTCTTGTAAATGCATTTGAATGCCACAAATTTCTTGAAAGTACATATTAGAAGTACAATACAAAGACCCCAAAATTCGAATTGTTGCATCATAAAAAAGTTTGAAAAACTTGAGAAAAATCTTAATACGACTCCAATCAGCACAAGTAGGAGGTCCCAAACCCTTTTTCTCATTTTTTTTCCTCGGTCAATGTAGGCTTAAAGGTCTTATCAAGCTCTTCCATAAATTGGAAAGCAACTCGACATTTTTCAGCACCTTCCAACATCAAATATGTAGAGTTCCATCTAGTGGGAACATCAAGACACAACAAATCCTTGAAATCAAGTTGTTCTCTTTCAATACAAGCCTTAAACTTCTCAAATCTTGCAGGTGAAGACTTCACATACTTCACCGCACTTCTAACCCTCACAATGGACTCATCAACCTCTTTCAAACCATTAATTACAATAAGATTTAGTATGTGTGTACAACACCTGATATGCATAAACTGACTCTCTAATATGGCGCCCTCCTTATTACTAGTTTTCTTTTTCACAAACTCCAAAGCACCATCATTGGTAGAAGCATTGTCAACTATGATAGTGAAAATGTTACGAATACCCCACTCACGCATACATGACAAAATCTTCTCCCCAATGGTATCAGCTTTGTGATTATGAATTAAACAAAAGTTTATAATTCTTTTGTGTAAGTTCCAATCACTATCAACAAAATGAGAGGTGATTACCATGTAATTAAAGTTTTGAATTGAAGTCTACGTATCAGTGGTAAGACAAACCCGAACCCCAATTGTCATAAACATTGCCCTCAACTTTTCCTTCTCAAACAAGAAGAGCTTAACACAATCCTTCATCACAGTATAACGAGAATGAATTGAAAACCTAGGCTCAACTATATTCATGAAATCCCGAAACCCTTCACCTTCCACAAACCTAAATAGCAACTCATCCTTAATTATCATCTTAGCAATTACGTCCCTTATTTTTGCAGCATTGTATTTAGTAATCACCAAATTACCCACAGATCCTTCTCCCACTCCCATTTGGCCTTCCCTCTTACCCTCAAAACTTAACTTTGATTGCGACTTATCCTCTTTATCAAACCTACCGAGATATTTTTTTGCAAGTATTCCTCAAATGCCCAAGCATGGAATTTGTACCATGCTTTCTAGTGTGACAACTAAACAATTTGTTACAATACTTGCATTGTGATTTAGGATCCTTAGGATCACCCCCCTCTAACTTGGTAAAATGTTCCCACACCACTGATGTTTGCTCAGATTTTATAGGTTTTGGTGGGAGAGTTGAACTAGGGTTAGGAATAGATGATACAGAACTAGAACCAACAGCACTACTTGAATGACCATCCATGAGCCTACAATAAGTGGGAAAAAAAAAAAAAAACAAACCAATACTGCATAATCAGACCCAACATAATCAGATCATAAATTAACAACTAACAAGAATCCTTAACAAAAATTGCTTATCAAAATAAAACCCTAACAAGAAAAAAATAAAAGATGAGAGAAAACAGAAATATTTATAGGAAAACACTTTTAGTTCTCTATACATTAACAATCCTTATCAAAATAAAACCCATTCAAATATTATTTCTTTTCAAAATATAAATTCTTTATCTACTCTATTTTTTTTCCTAAAATCTTCATACAATCTCTAATTAAAAATAATAAGATAAAAGATGAGAGAAAACAGAAATATTTATAGGAAAACACTTTTAGTTCTCCTATACATTAACAATTTGATGTGAGTAAATTTTCCCTAAACATTAAAAAAAATTAAAAATTAAAAATTTTAAAAAAATTGACATATAAGACATTGCTGCTGTTACTCTAACTAGGCTGAGAAGAGAGGAGCTCCTAGAAAGCATTGCTCCACTTACCACGTACAGAGGCCTTCTTCCTTTTCAAGTATTTGTTTATTAAAGTCTAACAAAAGAAGCATTATTTATTTATTAACAAATCTTTGAGACCTCCACTGTTCTTTGTTCATTTACTGAAAATAAAGTAAATGAACAAAGAACAGCTAATCTATCGACATTATACTTTGAGACCTCCATTGTTCTTTTAGCAAAGACTTTCTCGACATTATACTTTTGAAAATAAAATATAATACCAACATTGATAGCTAATCCATCGGATTCCCATACCATACCACCTCTCACATTTAATATTTCACTGGAAAATTCGCCAAAAGGAGAAATTTTCCCTCCAAACAAGCAATAGATGATCCACAAGAGGAAAATGGAATAAAAAGCAAGTGATATTTTCATTTAATCTTTCCCAAGAACCAAACAGAAAAGAGAGAGAGAGAGAGAGAGTACCCTTCTGATCTGAGATCGAGAGGTGAGAGTGAGAGATCGCGAGATGCAGTCGAACGATGCGGGGAGTGAGATGGGTCCGACCGTCTGATGGGAGATCGAGAGGCGCGGTGACTGCGGTCGATGGTCGTGCAGTGCGGGGACGCCGGGGAGGGGGATGGGTTCGACGGGAGAGAGGTGGTCGACGGCGCTGCTGACTACTGTGCCTATGTTGAGGACTTAAGGGAGGGGAGCCTGGGTCACTGGGTGAATCATGAAAGCGTGAAAGGGAGAAAGGCTAATGGTGATGACTGATGGGTCTCTTAGTGTCTAGGGTTTTCTACGTTTCTTTTTAGTGTTTTAGGAGCGGGTCGGGTCGGGTACCCACATAAAAATATTACTAAACCCGAAACCCGCCCCGCCCCGCACGGGTTGAATATTTTCAACCCGAACCCGCGAAAAAACACACTATACCCGCACGGGGCGGGCCGGGTCGTCGGGTTGAGCGGGTTTTTGCCCAACCTTAGTTGCTGGGCTTTACTTTGCCTTGACTCAGTTGACTCACAGGAACATTTCTCAAAATCATAAATTTCAAGCAGTTGGACTTGGTGAGTCAAAGATTAACTTAATTTATTTCAAAAATCAGTGGCTTATTCTTTGGTTCCTAGATCAACTTCCAAGAACTAGTTGTTTTTGAATTTTTTTTTTGTTTTTGTTCCCCCGCCCCCCGTAACTGCATATTTGTTGACTTTAT
>NC_081551.1:10049076-10075096 GCF_901000735.1 Corylus avellana | reverse complement strand
CTTCAATTTTTTTTATTTTTTTTTTTTTAAGATTTAATTTTTTAAAATTAAATTAATAAAAAATTAATATTTTAATAAGATAAAACGGTGAGTTTTGAGTGGACTAACGGAAGTTAACAAAAATTGATGGTAGGGATTTTTTTTGTAGTTTCGAGTTACCCAGGGACTAAATTTTCAAAAATAAATACCCAGGGAGTTTTTAAAAAAAGCGCGTCGACTTAAGGATTTTGTATATGATTTCCCAAAAAAAAAACCAAAGAATGTAAACAACTAAATAAAACTTTATTCAAAATTGTTTGTATTTCTTGATGTCAGATCGATTTACATGATGGGATAATTATACAAGAAACTTTGGAGATATAATTTGTGCAAATTAAGTGTGAATATTCTGTACATCGTAGGCATTTATGTAAAAGGAAGGTGTTATCTTTTTGGGTTAAATACTTAATACCCCCGTGGGGTTTGATAACTTTATTTTTTTCTCCGTGCAGTTTCATTTTTATCACAGGAGGTCTCTGTGATTTTGATAAATGACCAAGTTAGTCCATCTGTTAGTTGACTGTTAGCTGACCTAATAGAATTCTACGTGAACCAATCAGATATTGACACGTAGCACTTAATTTTTTTTAAAAAAAAGAACAGGAAAAAAAATTGGAAGTGGCTCTTATGGCCAAGGGGGTGGCTCAGCCACCCCCTTGGGCCTGGGGGCAGTACCCACTGGGGGTGGCCAGGCCATCTCCTTAGGCACCAACGGGGTGGCTCGGCCACCTCGTTGGAGCCAAGGGGTGGCTCGGGCACCCCCTTGGAGCCAAGGGAGTGGCCAAGCCACCCCCATCCGGCCAAATGGGGGTGGCCAGGCCACCCCCATGGCCAAAGGGGGTGGCCGAGCCACCCCCAAATGGCCAAGGGAGCTACCCACAATTTTTTCTCCTTTTCTTTCTTTTTTTTTTTTTTAAAAAAAAAAATACATTTTTTTTTATTTAAAAAAAAAATTAAGTATGTACCACGTGTCAACGTCTGATTAGTCTACGTGGAATTCCGTTAGGAACTAACGGATGGACTAACTTGATCATTTATTAAAACCACAGGGGCCCCCTGTGATAAAAATGAAATCACAGGGAAAAAAAAAATAAAGTTGTGAAACTTCAGGGAGGTATTTAGTATTTAACCCTATCTTTTTTCTTCCAACTTGGTAGGTGAGTGACGTAATTCCGCGCTAGAGTTTCATTTCTCAATTGATTTGTAGTAGGTGAGTGAATGTTGCTGATCATGGTTTCATTCTTTGCTCATATTTCTTTCGCTTAACATTCCCTCTCAAGTTGAGCGGATATTCATGACATCCAACTTGCCAAGAAGGATTTGATGGCCAGCTACTTTCAACATATGCCTTTGAGTTTCATATTAATTTGGTGTACGTATTACTTGAATTATATTCCTACCATATCATATATTACTCTCACATGCAATAGCGGTCTGATCCAATTATTTCAAATCATCAAATGTGGTATGACTTTTATTCATTTTAAATAACATAAACGAACCTAACTACCACGTGAAAACAGATAAAATAAAATTGCACCAACAGGTCCATGATGCCTCCTCAATCAACCTCACTGACGAAAGAGGGAAATAAAGTTTAGGAAACATCACTTCAATTGAAATAATCAAGATAAAGGAGGAGGCAAAAAATGAGGGAAATGACAAAACAATAGATAATATAAGATGATAATGTCGTATCATTTGAAAGCCACATTTTATATATATATTTCTCTAAAATTAAAGAACAAGAAAAAGGGGAGGGGATGACGTCAAATCTCTACCCTGCCACGTCCACCAGATTACTAATGGCGACATAGAAAAAGAGAGTTACGCTTTGCTTGTAACGTTGTACGTACTTGCGCTCAAAAAATCATTCAAGGTTTGACAACTACCTTTTTTACCACAATTTTTTTTTTTTTTTTTTTGGCATTTAAAGTATGAAAACCACAACTAAGAGCATCTACGTCAAGTTATTGAAAATTTACTTAAATTTAACTTTTAAAATGTTCTTTTTTTAGCTATAACTAGTCACTTTTTAAGACTACCAAATAGTAAATTCTCTAAATATTTATTTGCTTTAACTAAATATTATTTTTTATTGTAAAATCAAACTACTTTAACTACCATGAAACTCCTTATTTTATAATCACAACTTAGGGCGGGCAATTTTGATACAACTTGTGAACCCGACACGAAATTACCGAGTTTGGACGGCCTATTGCACCCTCCTTTATATATATATATTTGGAGGGGAAGAAATCGTTGGCACCAGTAGTCAGTAAAATACTCTAATAAAATAAATAACATTTGCTTTTTGTCTCTTTAGATTTGAAAAGGAGTTCTAACAAATGCTATATTTAACATTTGATAGCTAGTTTGATAAATGGGGGTTTTGGCAGATTTTGTTAAATTTTTTGACAAATGTTAGAAATTGCTAGTTTGATGCGGATGCTCTAAGAACATTTCTAATGGAGGAGATAAATTGTACTTTTATCTAAAATGACTAATCAAATTTGTAAAAAAAAAAAAAAACCCCACATTGGATTAGCCAAAAAAAATGCAAAATGGATATTTTATTAGATTAGCCAAAAAAAAAATGCTAACTTTTCTCAGAAGCCATTTCATTTTTTTTTTTTCTTCACTTGTTTTCTTTTTTCCCAAAATTTTCTCTTGCTATTTCTCTTCCACATCTCTTTTCCAAAATTTTCTCCTATTATTTCTCTCTCCACTTTTCTTTTTTCCCAAAAGTTGAAAAATAAAATATTTAGGAAAAATACAATCCTTATAATAATAATAATAATAATAATAATAATAATATTTAAATGATATAGATAAAAAAATAACTAATTGAATGTAGAAGACATTTAAAAATTTATTAACTAAACTAGATAAAATAAGCTTTGAAAATTCATTTTGTATAAAAATTTAGCTCTTTCTCTATAAATGCTCTAAGGTAAGAGCACTGAGAAGGAGACGTTTTGGATAGTTCCACTAAAAGTATAAAAAAAAATAATAATAACATTGTATATGTCATCACTCTTCTGGACTTGAGACTTTTTCCAGAAATCAATGTAAACCTAATTCATATAATTAATTAAAGTGTTTTTTGTCATTACTTTAACATTTAAAAAAAAAAAAAAATTATTTACCCTGAACAAATCTTCTACCAACTTTTGACAATTGCCAAAGGACTCAAAAAATTAAAAAATAATAAAATAAAATAAAATTATCTACTATTTCTCTCAAAATACCCCCAATATTCTTATTTTTTTACATCACATCAATCATTTTTTATTACTATTCAAATAAAAAAAATTACTTTAAAACAAATTAACAAATTCTTTTCATACAAAAACATTATTACTTTTTTTTCTCGTATCAATCAAATATGTTACAATTTAAGTCTACTTCATTTTTCAAGTTCTTTAACAAACACCCTAATAAAAAGGTTGTTCTTTGATCTTTGTTCTTTCCTTTTTTGGCTGTAAATAATGTTTGTCCTTTAATTCTTTTGCATGCTAATTGTTGAATCAAAATTCTAGAGTACGTACGATCGATCTCCATTCTCCAATGATATGTTACTTGCCTCTCTATATTATTTCTTTCTTTCTTCTTCTTCTTCTTCAATCAGAAGTCAAATTAAATGTTGAAACTGATCAATGGTATAGCACAATCCTACTCTTATGATTTTTTTTTATTTATTATTTTTTTTTTTTTGTATGATTGCATATAGAGCGCGCGGTGATAATTATAATAAACTGGTTGATGAAGTCATGTCTCTTCTTGAAAGTCGGAATATAGGGAGTTTCCATTAGAGAAAGGCAATTAACTAAAGAAATTCTCCAACTTTGATCGGTGGATTGAGATTTTCTAGAATTTTTTTAAAATCTATAAATATCAGCTATTCATCTCATTTAAGCGTCTAAAATAAGTCATGTTTCAACGATAAAACATGAATTATTAAATTTCTTGAGGATAACTTTCTCATTAAATGCTAAAACATGGTTTATTTTAGACGATTAAATGACATGAACAGCTGATATTTATGAATTTTATAATCTCAAATTTATATGAAATTTTATGAGATCTCAATCTTGGATCCGGCTTCTTGTTTTCACTACCGCATTGATGCTGTATATAATTTAGCTTTAGTAAAATAAGTGCTAGCACGTGAATTTTAGGTCACAGTAAAGTTGCAGGCAAAGAAAAAGAAACTAACAGTGGGTCTAGCAATCTCAAGGATGTGGTCTCCGCGGATTTGCTTCAGTCAAGGGACCAGAAGGTGACTAACCCCGAGGAGACCAAGGCCAGGTTCGAGGACGGGTTCAAGTCTGGGAAGAAAACGAGGTCCTTAAGAGTCAATTGCAAATTAGATGTAATCTATCTCCTCTCTCGAACACAGAGTGGGCTGTGGGTGAGGTTTGTTGATTTTTGAGAAGATTTGGAGACTGTAAGTGGGGTTCTCAATCTTGCTTTTTTCTATGGAATTAGGTAGTTGTTGATGGGTTTCTTGGAATAAGAGAAATGGGGAAGTACCCAAATAATTAAGTTTTACTTCTTTGTTGATATCTCATTGTGTCTACAAATATTTGTTGATTTGCTAGAGATTATGTCCTGTTCCTTTTTGCATCACCATTTCATTATCTAATGATTCAGATTCGTCCTGTTTTGGTAAGATCTGAGAGGTATTGAAAGTGGAAACAGAGTGTAGTCGATGACATTTTTTTTGTTTCTATTCACCTTGAATATGTAGATTAAAAAAGAAAAACACAACAGCTGTGAGCAATCTAGGAGACTTTGGACGAGATGTAGCATGTGTCGTTTCAGATTCAACATGTTGGTTTCTTTTTCTTTGGCTGCAACTTTACTGTGACGGCTGTTTTGAAACGACGTAAAATTCACGTGCTGCCTTATTTTACTAAACCTAAACGATAGCGTTTTAACCTATAGCACCTATGCGGTAGTGAAAAGACGGATCCCTCAATCCTTTATTGATGGCAATTCAGTCAAAAATATGGGGGTCAAGTCTTTTTTCGTAATTCGCAATTGTTCCTTTGTGAAAGACATAATCATTAATCTTCATATATATATATATATATATATATATATATATATATTTGACTTTTAACTATATTAATGGTACGTATCTTCAAAATTTACAGTGCACAGTATTGATTTCGCTTTCACACGCTGAACTTTCGTCACATTTGGAAGATCTTTGCTATAAACTGTATACCATAACTAATGGAACAAAAATGCTTTTTCTTAGTGTTATATTCCACCGATTCATTAATATGCCCCTATAATAAAAGCTTGGGAAAAATATAATTTCGCTTCCAAATTATTAGTTATTTTTATTTTAACTCTCTAATGTTAAAAAAAGTAATAAAGTAGTTTCCAAACTATCAAATTGTTGCAATTTAATCATTCCGTTAGTCATTATCGTCAAATAAGATGAAAAATTTAAAACTATGTCGTTTTGACAAAGTTAAGTTACTAAAATACGCTTTCGAAAAAAAAAAAATCACATTAAAACAATCAAGTAAAACCGCGCTGCTTTGCTTGACTTTCTCTGCTTCAGCATCCATTGCCTAGCTACAACAAGCTACTCGGACCCGTTTAATGGATGGAAACAAGAAAGAGACTGAGCTTCATAAATTCGGCGAGACCCAACACCGGAAAAGGACACGAAAGCTCTTAGGTAAGCAAATCTACAGCCGCTTGAGGGATTTCGTGTGAAAGTTTCGTGGAAAAGGCTAGGCCAGGACAATGTTGCGGTGGATTGAATTCTCTTTTCAAAAGGTATCGTTGTAGATTTCAAAGGGAGCGAGGGAAAGAGAGAGAGAGAGAGAGAGGAAGTTTTGGTTAAGTCGGCCACGTTTGGACTTTAATGTATGGCTTAACGAGAATGTCAAGGTTGTGTTCTCTGCTCTTCCATGGTACGCACTTTCTTAGAAATGTCTATTTGCCATCCTGGGCTTTGAATCTTCTTGGTACTTCAATACTCCTTTGTCCCCTTGATATTGGTTACGAATTAACTGATAGAATGACACAAAAGCTGTGAATTTGCGTAGGAAACAAACAATATAATAATACGTGGGTTTATCTAATTGGCAAAGTTTCTTGTTAATTATCCATCAAGAATATTGGAATCAAATATTAAGAGCATGGTATCCGATTATAGGTTGGGCAGCTTACGTTTAATGGGTTGGGTAAACAAATTGTGTCGTGAGCTCGAGGGAGAAGGGCTGCTGGGAAGAAGACAGCTGAGTGGGGTTGGGGTTTTTTCGTGGGTCACCCGTGTGGCGATAGGGATTTTTCTTTTAATTCCTAACACTTACCAAAACGGTGCCGTTTTGGTAAGTGTAAGGAATTAAAAGAAAATCAAGCCTTGCTTGTTTTAATATGTTTTTTTTTTTCTTAAGAAGGGCATTTTAGTAACTTTACATTGCCAAAACAATGTAATTTTGAGTTTTCCATCCTATTTGACGGTAATGTTTAACGAAGTCGCCAAATTGCAACTGTTTGGTAGTTTGAGGAGCTACTTTACATTTTTTGAACATTAGGAGGTTAAAATGAAAATGGCTGGTAGTTTGGGAGGCTAAATTATATTTTTTCCTAAAGCTTCAAAGTTATGATTATGAGATACCATATTAAAGTAAGGGTAAAGTCCATTTAACACCCTCAAACTACCACCTCAATGACAATCTACCCCCCAAACTATTAATTACGACAATTTATCCCCAATGCTAGCAAAATGACGAAATTACCCCTATAGAATTTTCAACAAGACAAAAATACCCTTAAAAATTTTAAAAATAAAATAAATTTTATTATTTTTGTTTTTATTTTAGTAAGGGTAATTTCATCATTTTTAAAAAAATTGGGGATACATTGTCATTGTTTTGGTAGTTTGAAGAGTAAATTGTCGCAATTGATAGTTTGGGGGGTAGATTGTCATTAGGATGGTAGTTTGAGGAGGTTAAGTGGACTTTACTCTTAAAGTAATTGATAGGAATAATTTTTATTTATTTTTTGGTTGATAACGATAGGAAGAACTTTTTGTTTACACTATACGAGTAATCACTTTGGTGGACGCTGATACTCGTCTAACATAATAAAAATAATAAAAATTGAAGAGCAATAAGTGGACGCTGATACTCGTCTAACATTAAAATAATAATAAAAAAAAAAAAAAAATCAAATGATTGATCATTAATCAAATTGATCCTAGATAGGATTAGATGATTGAATCAATTGAAATTGAATATTCGATCAGACATCTGATTGGTCATAGTGCATTCGTTCGATCGATCGTTATAAGATCAAATGATCGATAAAACTTCAAACAAATTAAAGGTTCGTTCGATCCTAATGAATTTGTTCGATTGATCGTGATATGATCAATTAATCGATCAAACTGGACACAATTGAAATAGAAGTTTCAATCGAATATCCGATCGATCATAGTGAATTAGTTCGATTGATCGTGATAAGATCAGATGATTGAAACAATTGAAATTGAATGTTCGTTCAAACATCTTATTGGTCCTAGTGCATGTGTTCGATCGATTGTGATAAGATTAAATGATCGATCAAACTTCAAACAAATTAAATGTACGATCGAACATCCGATCGATCCTAGTGAATTCGTTCGATTGATCGTTATAGGATCAATTAATCAATCAAACTGGACACAATTGAAATTGAAGGTTCGATCGAATATCCGATCGATCATAATGAATTAGTTCGATTGATCGTGATAGGATTAGATGATTGAGACAATTGAAATTGAATGTCCGATTAGACATCCGATTGGTTCTAGTGCATTTGTTTGATCAATCGTGATAAGATTAAATGGTCGATCAAAATTCAAACAAATTAAACGTTTGATCGAACATCCGATCGATCCTAGTGTATTAGTTCGATTGATCGTGATAAAATCAGATGATTGAAACAATTGAAATTGAATGTTCGATTAGACATCCGATTAGTTCTAGTGCATTCGTTCGATTGATCGTGATAAGATCAAATGATCGATCAAAATTCAAACAAATTAAACGTTTGATCGAACATCCGATCGATCCAAGTGTATTAGCTCGATTGATCGTGATAGGATCAATTGATCAATCAAATTGGACACAATTGAAATTGAAAATTTGATCGAATATCCGATCGATCTTAGTGAATCAGTTCGATTGATCGTGATAGGATCAATTGATCAATCAAACTGAATACAACTGAAATTGAAGGTTCGATTGAATATCCGATCAATCCAAGTGAATTAGTTCGATTGATCGTGATAGGATCAGATGATTGAAACAATTGAAATTGAATGTTCGATCAGACATCCGTTTGGTCTTGGTGCATTCGTTCAATCAATCGTGATAAGATCAAATTTCAAACAAATTAATAGTTCGATCGAAAATCCAATTGATCCTAGTGAATTAGTTCGATTGATGAATACACTTGAAGGTTCAATTGAACTCTAAGCATTTTATATTATCTTAGTGTATTAGTTATATTGATCGTGATACAATCAAAGAGCAATGTCCTCTTCCTTCACATCCGATTGATCTTATTGCATTGGTTCAATCAATCTTGATACGATACGATCAAACTTAATGCAATTGAAGGTTCGATCGAACATCTGATAAATTGTAGTGCATCAGTCTGATCGATCATGATACGATCAAATGATCAATCGAACTTGATATGAATGTAGGTTCGATCAATCACTATGAATGTAGGTTCAATTGATCATAGTGCATTTGTTCGATCGATTGTGAAAAGATCAAATTATCGATCGAACTTGAAATGATTGAAGGTTCGATCAATCGTTCGATCGATCACAGGTTCGATCAATCATCCAATCGATCATAGTACTTATAGTACAATAAGTCATGATAAGATCAAAGGATTGATCAAAATATTTAAATTTAAGGTTTATCCTAGTGCATTAGTCCGATCGATATGAATCAAGATTATTGATTGTGATAATTAATTGAGCACCCTCCCATTGGACATCGTCATCCAAGTACAACCATGTGAATTGAGGAATATTGAGTACTTTTCATCTTTACCGACTCAAACTCAATCATTCTTGTATTCTCAATAATATAATTATCCAAGTCACTGACTAATCGATTATAGTGAACTAATTCAAACAATTGTGATGCAATTAAATTATCAAATTGAACTCTAGATTTTTCATTATCAATCATTGTGCACGATTGAACTTTCGATCAATCCTAGTACATTAATCTGATCAATCGTTTGATCAATTGGACTAGTGCATAAAGATAATACAAAATTTATAGAATTCGATTGAAAATAAATAAGGGAAGAATATATTAAACAAAATAAAAAGAGAAAACATTTACTAAAAATATAAAATAATTAAATTTTTACAGGCTAAAAAAATTTGATAGGCTTATATGATTTTTTAATGGGTGAGAATAATAAAAATAATAATAATAAAAAAATCCATCGAGTTCAATTGAAAATAAATAATATATATAAAAATAGAAAAATAGAAAAAAAATTATAATTATAACCCGAAAAATTTTAAAATTTTTTTTTCTATAGGAATTAATTTTAATAGCTTGCCCGTTTATTGAAATCACAAATTTTTTCTCTCAAATAAGCACTTTTTAGCCTGCTTATTGAAATCACAGATTTTTTCCCTATTTTAAATTAAGTGCCTTTTGAATCGCAATACCAAACACCTTACATTTTACAATATCTTTTAAAAACATAGATTATTTTTACGAAATCTCAATCCCAAACGTACCCTAATATAAATCGTTAATAAATTAAGAAGTAATACTTGAACTATCAACGTCGACCTGTAGCTGTCGACGCTGATAATCTAACTATGAGCGTCGACTAAACTAAAAGTCGCCGCTAATAAGTTGATATCAGCGTCGACTTCTGATGGTAAAACTACGCTGTTTTCTAAATAAAAAACGCGAGATCAATTGGCGCTTATTTTTTCGCCAAATTTCAACCCTAGTTATTCTCCCGCAATTTTTTTTTCTCACTTTTCTCTCCAGACGACCTTAATTTGCCATTCTCTATAATCTCTCTCTCGGTCTGTCTGTCTGTCTGTCTGTCTCTCTCTCTATTACTTTCTTCTTGCTGGTTTGATTTGGGTAGCTGATTGTGGGTTGATTTTCGGAATGGGCAGTGCAGTAATGGAAGAAGATGAAGGAGGGATGAGCTCACTACCAAGGAAGAAGAAATGGGTAAGGTGAATTTTTTTTTGGGCTTTTCGTCAGTTACCTCCCTCTCTTTATTCGGTTGGGGCGGCAGAGCAGCGCCTAGGCAAGTGGGTCACGGGCCCGACGCCGGAAAACATCATAATCCTTTGGATCCCTACGTTTTCCGGTGACCAAATACGGTGGAGAGGCTTTTTGGTATGTGTTAATTTCTGTTGATTTCGTTACATATGTGTTTTGATTTGGTTGGTGAGCCATTGGCCTTAGTGGGCAGGGGAATTAGAACTGAATAAAGCTGGGAGAGTTTTGAATGCAATGTGATTCTTGCAATTAATTGCGTAAGGGAAAAAGAGCGTATCATTTTTTAGATGCCATTTCCTTCCATTTAGTTATTTCATTACTAAAAATTGCCAAAATGGGTTTTTCTCTCCCTGACCCGAATTCAGGGCTTTCTTTGCCTTAGCATGTTTCCGTAAAAGTACCTTGAGAGGTTTGTTGTTTTTTTTTTTTAGTCTGTTTGTTTCAAGAGAGCGTCTTGGTTACTGAGGTTGCACAAAGGTGGCTTTTGTGCCACCAATCCAATCTTACCAGACTTAATTTTAGAAAAAAAAAACCCTGCTGCACTAGATTATATACCAGGTTTGAGGAAATAAAAACTTCAAAAATTAATTTTTTTTTAAAAAAATAGAAGTGGTGGCTGCCAACCGGCAACCGGCAGCCACCACAAGTGGGCGTTGGGGGTGGCTGTGCAGCGGGGAATGGCTTGCGCGGCCACCCCCTGGGTGGGGATGGCTGCGTCGGAAAGCGTGAGGGAGAGAGTTCTGGCGGAGAGAGAGATCTGGCCGAGAGAGAGGGGGGAGAGATCCAGGCCACTGGGGCGGCTCGTGGCCACCCCCCAGGCCACAGGGGGTGGCTCGCGTGGCCACCCCTCTCCATTGCAAAACCTTTTTTTTTTTTTTGTTTTTTTCTTTTTTTAAATGATTAAACCTGATATAATCAGGTGGTTTGGTTTTATTTTGGTAATGTGTTCCATGATAAGGTGGTAGATGATGAATGGTTGGCACAAAAGAGGACTTTTGTGGAACCTTAGTATATAAGTTATTCTCTTGTTGTTTCAATATCTGTGAAGTTCAGCAAGTTGTTGCAAATGTTAGATGTTTACTTTCTGTAGGGTGTTTGATAATGTTTTGGAGAGAGATTTGTTAGGAAACAAGAAAAAAGAACTGGAAATTTTGTTGTATTTGGTGGTTTAGTTAGTTGCTTTTTGGTGGGTATCATGCAGTTCCTGGATTTATTGGTCTAAATTGACAATTCAAGTCGAGTTTTGGGTTTACTCTGAATCTGGTTCTGGTAATGCTACTGTTTTAGATAAATTATGGTTGTTTCTCACATTTTGGGGGCATAGAATTTGTTGTGATGGTTGGTCAATGTTACCAAAATTTGTTTTTGTTTTTTTGTTTTTGTCTTTGGGGGCTGTAGGCTTTTTTTACGTTACTTAAAGCTAGATCCTGCACCGAAATATCAAAGATCGAATATCCTATTTGAAAACCTTAGTAAGGCAGAAACTCAAACCTTATTCTTTGTATGGTGGAAAGAAATTTGTTTTAGTCTAGCTTTCATTTACCCTCACGGAAAAGTAACATTGCTAGCCATCTGGGCCTCATAATCTTTCTTTTTCACTAAACAAGGGTAAGCAACAACAATGCCTACATGCCCACATAAACAAATAGGAAAAGAAGAGTAGCTAGTCATGTGCTTTGCTTGGGTTGATCATAGAGTGTATCTATAAAGAACCAGCTATTCGTCTCAGAAGAAACAAATAGCAAAGGAACATGCAGAATATCCAAACTAAAAGCTTCATCATCCTCCTCTTGGTACTATGAATATAGCAAGGTTCTTGATATTGAGGAGGGGCAGGCTGTGAGTGAAGATGAAGATGAGATGGTAATTTGTGAAATCCTTTTTTCTTGAACTTATTAATATTGTTTTAAAAACGAGTTATTTGCTTTTGTGCTCACTTAGATGCTACTTTCAGATAATTAAATGCCCTTTTATTGGTTCTTGGAATAAGCAGGAACATGGGATAGAATATGTTGAGGGTTATGATGAACTTGAAGAGGAAGATGATATAGAAGATTTTGGTGATATTGCAATTGCTCAGTCTCATGCGGATTACGACAATGGTAAAGCTGTCACTAGATAGTAGATACTTATTGTTGAGCATTTTTTTAATGTTGATTTAAATTTTTATTACCTTATGCTTACCTGTGCTCGCACATATAATTAATATACTCATGTTCCAATTTCAGTGTCTTATTCTCTTTTTGGGACATTGTAAAATATCCACTCTCTAAAAGTGAAATTTCTTACATCTTCAATTTCCTATTACTCTTAACCTTTTTTCTTAAAGATTCTTATTAAAGGTTATTTCATCTCTAATTTAAAGTGAAGGACATTTTAGGAGACGGTGATATTGTTATCTTTTTATTAATAGTCGTACCATTTCAAATCAAGTCATGAAACCAATAAAAAGAGTCATTTAGATTTGGACAAAGGGAGTATTAACTTATACAATGTAAAAGCTGTCAATTTTTAGTTTACACGGGATATTTTTATTTTATTTTATTTTAGTTAGGGTATAAGTTGTGGCCTTTGTTTTACTAGCGTATATAATAATGGGACAAGGTGATAAGATCAATTCTCAAATGTGTGTGTGTCCCCATCCGAACTGGAATAAGAAAAAAAGAGTTTAATGATGCAGTTGGAATGGATGCAGATGAGGAAGAGGTTGAGCAGTTGCTGGCAAGAGAGTGAGGAAGGAAACTGCCTTGGCTTCAGGAAAGCTTGATAAAGGTGAACCTGGTGCAAAATTGAAGAAGAGAGCAAGGGTGCTTGTTGAGGTAATGGCCAATGATATTATGGTGTTTTACAGGCTCACTACATTTCCATAAACATATATGCTTTCAAGTTATGAACTGTAGCTATGGTATACGGTAGTTATTATATTCAGTCACATAATTTTTAGCCAACTCTCATGTAGTCATATGCAAATTTTCTTCGAATTTCTTGAGTTTGATCTCTCTCTCTCTCTCTCTCTCACACACACACACGCAAACAAACTCAAAATATATTACTTGTTTCTTGGAAACTGAGTCTGAGACACTTTAAATACACATATTTGGTTGTTGCATGCCCCTTCTGTAATCTTGAGTAGCTACATTCCATCAGGATCCTAAATATTTCAAATGTTTTTTTTTCTTATTTGTCAAGTTGAGCATGAAGATGCTGATGAAAGACTGTTGGCTGTCCACTAAGGGCTTGTAGCATATTGCTTTATTTGTTTGACCTGTAAACCGGAGAATGGCAGAGATATCATTCAAAGCTCAGTCCACAGCGAGGGAAAGTTACTAAAGAGGATGCAATTTTGATAGCTGAATCTTGATTACGGTTGAAAGATTTTCTTAATTAGGTACTGGCGTTTCTTGATTTCCTCTAGTTTTATTAATTATTATTGGTTTCCTCTCTTTGGGAGAAGGGGCTGTACAAGAGTGCAATAGTGGACACTTGAAGTCTTTCTGGTCCCAGTTTTTTGTTTATGTCACTGCCTCTCAGAAATGCAATATGCTTGCTTAGGTTTTCCAGATTAGAGCAAGTACCATTTCATCACTGTCATCATTTGTGTGATTCGTCTTATAAAACATTAAGTTGTGAGTTCCAGTCAAATTTTATATTCTAGTCCTCTCCTTTCTACATTTTTACAGGTTTTGAGGTTTCTCTCTAATGGTTTTGAGACTCTAATCCTTTAGATCTGTCCTTTCCTAAAAATTTTGATCTGGGGTATGGTTTCATGATAATATATAAATGTGCATATACACATACATTATGTTATATATGTATGTATATATGTAGCACTGAGCTACAATATACACTCTCTGATTCTTTATGCTCACACCTTAAACGGCAAGCTGAAAAAACATACATAGAGAGATGTGCAATAGGGATTTGAAGTGGAAAACCCCCCATAATTGAGATGAAAAGCTGTTTAATATGATAGGGTAATCCAGTATTGAGATGAAGTGTACACTTAAACTAATTTTATTGTTTCTATTCAGAAATAGCAACTTCCAAAAACAATTTCAGAACTGCCAGGTGTTGCAAGCTTGTTTGCTTCTTATCCTTGCTGTTGTTTTAGCCTCAAGTTCCTTTGTATAGGTTCCTCTTACATCTTTACCCATTTCCATGGATTATGTTGGTTATAAATTCTAAATTCTTCTCTTTTACAAACTCTCGGTTTATGATCCCATTGGAATTTCTTTTTCTTGTTTTTTTAGGCTAACAGATATGCATGTTGGCACACAATTTTAAAAGATGACGCCAGAACCTGTTGGTTGCCTTTTTGGTATTCTTTTGTCATGAAATTTTTTTTGTTTCTTCTCGTTGGTATCATTTATATATCTTTTGAATGTGGTCTCATCTTTTAAAGTTTTTTTTTTTTTTTTTTTTTTGTTTGTTAGGAACCATCAGCGTTCACTTTCATTTGGACGCTGATGGTTGCTTTATTTATTTTAGTTTGTTAGATACATTAGCGTTTACTTTCATTTGAACGCTGATGATTGTTTTATTTTTTTAGTTAGACACATTAGCGTCTACTTTCGTTTGGATGTTGATGGTTGCTTTATTTTTTTTAAGACCCATTAACGTCAACTAAAGTGGACATTGATGGTTGCACCATCAGCGTCCACTTTGAGTAGACAATGAAGTGGAGCACTAGCGTCCAACCCAATTTTCGTTTTAGCTTGGTATAGCATCCAACATATAAGACTTTTAGCGTTGACATAGTGAATGCTAAAAGGTCATCATTAGCGTCTACTTTCGAGTCAACGTTGATGAGCAACAGTTGACCATTAGTGTTAAACTATTAGCATCAACATGTCGACGCTATTGATCAATAGTATATACTTTGGGACTTTTAGCGTCCGATCGAGATCGCCATTAAAAATTAGATTTCTTGTAGTGATTGGAGGCATCAAGGAGGAGCGGATCGAGGAGGCTGAAGATGGTGACAGTGAAGCGTACGTGTGCATGGGAAAAGGGGCGGAACATGGTAAATCCAAATGTCAAGTTGCAGGAAAAAAAAAAAAAAATCAACAAAATAGAAAGACAGAAAAAGAGAAAAGTTGCATGGGAAGGGAGAGACGAGCTCTCTGAGTCTACAAAAAAGATATTATCTTCTTCCCTTCAAGCTAGTTATGTATCTTCAACCTTTATTTTAATATTTGTGAAGAAAAAAATTAGAAAATTGAAAAATAAAAACACTATTATCGGTCCTTTATCCTAATTATCATCTCTCAAGCGTTGGCTACTTGGCTTGCTTCCCTTGCTCATTGCCATCGGCAAATGTTGATAAAAATAATAACTCTTAACATTTTTTTTTTGTTTTTTTTTAACATCTCTTAATTTTTTTGGAATTAGTCACTTTTCAACTTCTTAACCGCAACATTTTTTTATTGTTATTATGGGATCGAGAAGCCTAAAAAGTAGAAGTGAAAATACGGTTACGGTTAGGGGTTACTAGCTAAAATCGCTAACTTAGGCGGTTAGTAAAATTCGTTAATAGCCTGGGTGATGTAGATCAGAGTGTAGTCCGAACCCATATGTTATTTCATGTATTTGTCGTTTAAGTGTCGTGGCCGTTCGGACGGGTGCCGTCAATTTGTTTTATTATCTAGTCGACTTTTTGTTGTTATTTTATTAGGGTTAGAGTTTTAAGAGTTTTTATTTCGTTATTTTATTAGGTTTAATATTTTGGGGGTATTTATATCATATTTTATTAGGTTTTGGGTTTTGGGCTTTAAATATACGCTTATAGCCTCTAGAGAAAGGGAGTTGTTGTTTATTATTGAGTTTTTATCAATGAGAATACTCTAAGTTGAGTTTATTCCTTTTTTTCCTTTAAACTTTAGATAAAATCTATTGTTTTTAGAAGAATTCTTAGGTCTTTGATAGAATCTAGATCTGGAATTGTTTATCC
This sequence comes from Corylus avellana, assembly GCF_901000735.1. Taxonomy (NCBI): domain Eukaryota; kingdom Viridiplantae; phylum Streptophyta; class Magnoliopsida; order Fagales; family Betulaceae; genus Corylus; species Corylus avellana. Next base: position 10,058,806 of record NC_081551.1, on the reverse strand, counting down.
GTTCTTCGCTGCAACCCACCAAATCAGACTGCATTAGTTGGTATCAGAGCTCAATTACGTTCCGTGAATGGGGAGGAGCAACCGTTGTGCAAACATGAACGAGGTGCACGTGCGCACGAAAACAGCACGTAAGGAGTAACCGACGATTCGTTTGTGGCATATGGGTGGTGGGCTGAACGATTGTCGTCGCCATCCAAGACTGCGGTACGCGGAAGCGGAAGACAAATCTATCACTGAACGTTGGCAACACGTGGAGGATCAATTCAGGGCTATGAGGGATCAAATTAAAGACCTCACAACCCAAATATCCAACATGTGTGGTCATAATGGGAATGGATCTAGAAACCAGTTTGCGGAGCGCCGAACGCACGGACGTCAGCACCTTGCGCAAGCTCATGCCAACCGGCGGGTGAGTAGATTCAGACTCGATATACCGGAATTCCAAGGTTGCTTGCAACCCAAAAAGTTCCTTGCGACAAAAAAATAAAAAAAAATTGACAAAAAGAAGGTTCTTACAGAGGCGGCAGAGATTACGAGTCAATCGATCGTGGAGGAGGAAGATGGCTTTATTGAGGAATATTGTTTGGTAGACTGGGCCTCTCCACCAATCTATGACATCTATCTCGATGAAGAGGAGTCGTTAGAAAAGGTAAATCTCTCGAATACACACCATGTGCATGATAAGAGCCCCGAAGATAAAGCCTTTCATTTGAGTGTAGCGCCAATTAACTATGTTGATTTCATCGGGGCAGATGTTATTTTGTCAAATTCTTCTAACTAAATTTGTGATGAGATCTGTCTGGCAGGAGAGGGACGAGAAGAGCACGACAAGCTTGACGTTTGGCAAAGTAATGCACGGGGCATTCAAGATTATCATCACCGTCTCCGAATGACTAGGCGCATCACGTGTATTGTGGGGCATTGCCGTGTCTTGACCTTGAGGAAGGGCGAATGGAACGAGTTGACAGGACACCTGAAAGACCGCAGGAAGAACTAGTCGAATTCGTGGATAAATTCTCTCCAACTTGGAGAGAATGATGTAGATCGGAGTGTAGACCGAACTCATATGTTATTTCATGTTTTTGTCGTTTAAGTGTCGTGGCCGTTCGGACGGGCGCCGTCAATTTGTTTTATTTTCTAGCCGATTTTATGTTATTATTTTATTTGGGTTAAAGTTTTGGGAGTCTTTATTTCGTTATTTTATTAGGTTTAGGGTTTTTGGGGTATTTATGTCATATTTTATTATATTTTGAGTTTTGGGCTATAAATATATACTTATAGCCTCCAGAGAAGGGAAGTTGTTATTATTGAGTTTTTATCAATGAGAATACTCATAATTGAGTTTATTCCTCATTTTCCTTTAAACTTTAGATAGAATTTATTGGTTTTAGAAGAATTCTTAGGTCTTTGATAGAATCTAGATTTGAAATTGTTTATTCGTTCTTTTATTATTGTTCTTCGCTATAACCCACCAAGTCGGGCTGGATCACTGGGCAGTTAACCGGCAGTTAGCGGTTAGAAGAGTTACTAATCGCTAACCGCTTTTTAAAAGAAAAAATTAAAAAATAAAATAAAATAAACCAAAACAATGTCGTTTCTATGGTAATACGATAATATCATAGCACATACAACATCGTTTTTAGATTTTTATACATTTTTATTTATATTTAAAATTTTAAACACAAAAAATACAACGTTTCATGTGTGTGTATATATATATATATATATAAGCTTTGCTGGGGGAGGAGGGATTTCTTTCCTCCTCCCTCTTCCCCTTTCATTTCTCCGTTCGTTCGCCTTTTGGCTTCTAGGTTTTTTTGTGGTTTTTTCTCTTCTTTCTTGCTTCCTTCCTTATTTTATTTTGCCGGTCCAGCAAATTTTCTCTCATCGCCAGTCGTCTCCTCCTCCCCGCTTTCAGCCATCTTCACCGCATCAACTGTTGGGATGGGTTTGGTTCTCGGATCTACTTTTCAAGCTATATCTGCTTTCCTCTTTCACTCCCGAACATCGATGAGCCCACTCATCGGCTTCTCCGGCACTCTAGGTCACTGTCATCGCCCCCCGCTCATTCATCTGTCCTCTGCCAGTCCTTCCTTGCCCATCTCTCCACTAGATCTACTATTTTTGGGGTGTTATGTTGTTCTAGGTGTCACCATCGGCTTCCCAATACTCCATCGCCACCTTGCGCTGTCTTGACAGCGCTCAATCTCCACCACCCCCTAGATAGTGGGCTCCTCTGGACGCTCCTCCGCCTTTTGTTGGATTTTTTGTTGCTTTTCTGCTTGTTGTCTTTATTTTTCAGTTTTCTCTTTTGTTTCTATGTATTTCCTGTTGTTTTGTTTGGGTTTTGTGGGTTTATCTTTGTAGTGGAGACTAGTGCTTCCAAAGACAGTACTCCCTTCCCATCGGTCCCAGATTCGGATTTGACCAGTGCCTTCCCTTTGTCGACTTCCTGCGGGTGGTTGATGTTGTTACTTGTTGGGAGTGTAAATGGGTTTGGGCCTCATGGGGTTTTTACACATGTAATTAGGGTTTGTAAACCTCCTGAGGTTTATGAGTCTTCCTGCACTTCTTTTACTTTTAAAACTGCTTTATGCGGTCCCTTGGAGAGGACCAGACTAATTATTTGGCCCCTTTCCTACTTTATTCTGGTTACCTACACTGTTTATTTCTGTGTTTGAGTCTATTGTACGGGAGCCCACCCCTTTTAGGTATTTTGATTACTTGTAACCCTTTCCCTATTTGATATATATATAACAATTAGCGGTTAATGAGTTTTTTTAACCGCCTTCAAAAGTGATTAACAGTCGATTAATAACCACTCACCTTTTCACCCACACTAAAAATATTTTACGTGTTGCCTTGTTGGTCTTTGTTAAAATATTAATCAAATTGTTGAATTCATCACTTTTTATCAGTTTAAGTTTTTGAGATTAACGGTAATTTAATAGAGTAAATGTCATGTGTTTGAACCTTACTCTATAATTTACTATGGTGGGAAGATAAATGGCTTAAGAGTTTTTACCAAAAGTACATTAATATACGTATTTGAACACTAATGTAACCTAAAAGCCTAAGTTAAGGGGCCACCTTTTTTTTTTAAAAAAAAAAAAAAATTTAATTTTTTTTTTATATTTTAGTTTTTAATTTTTAATTTTTATTTTATTTTATTTTATTTTTTTTATTTTTTTAATGTAGGACATAATACTCACAAGGGTATACATAACAAATGTCACATCACTTGTGAATATCTTCCATATTAACTAAACTCTCCCTTGGGCCTCACACAAGAGTGTCATGCGTACTCTATGAGAAATAACACTTTTTTTACAAAAGTCAAGTCAAACGTGTATAAACAGCGGTGGGAGCTAATTAACAATGAGCTATTAAGACACCACTTCTAGCTCAAAATCTAAGTTAATGGGTTTGTGTATATTAATACACCACTTAGGTATACTAATCATTATTTTTCTTTATATTTTTTTTACTGTAGAACACAAACCTCACAAGTGTATATTGACGACACACGCCATATTTGTATTCAATTAAATATTTCATATGTTGAGCATGATGGACAATAAAGAGGGGTGTTAGAATATTTCATCTATTTTCATTCCACTAATTAACTTCTAGATTTATTTTTCAGAATAAAATCTTACTATTAATTATGAAAATATCAATAACATACACAATTTTCGCCTCTACGTTTAAGAGCTAGACTATATATATATATATATATATATATATATATATATAATCCATAAATAAAAAAATTAGCTAATATTCTGCTTGTTAATTTTATTATTTTCTGGTCACGTGCCAACATTAAAAGGAGCAACACCTAGTACTTAGGGTAATGCTAGGTATTCTTATAGTGTTCTTCTGGTGTCTTTTCAACTGTGATGTGGCTTTTAAAATCACCAATAGATTAAAAGTCAATAATGATAATCTCAAATTCAACAATTATTTTAAAAGTCACATCACAGTTAGGAGAACACCAAAAACACACTAAAAAAATACCTAGTATTTCCCTACTACCTACCATGTTATAGTTCTGCTTCACTTTCAACTTTTAAGTATTTTGGAGCAAAAAAGTTAAAAAGTGATCAATAATACCTGATATTATCAATATCCGATGAAATTACCCCACCTCATTGGTATTATATTATAAAACCATTTATTGTCTTGTACTTTATCCTTGCTTTTTTAACCAAAGTTTTTAAGTTTAACCCACATCAAATGAGAGATTTTAAAATTTCCAGAAATTTTAAAGGTACTAATTTTTTTATCAATAAATGAGGATCAAAATAATTAATTCAGATAAATGCTAATACGCTCCGAGTAAATCAAAAAACTTAACTCTTATACGACTTATGCATAATTGGGCTGATGTAGTGTGCCCATAAACTATTGAATTTATGATTTTTTTTTTTAATAAATGTTGATCAAATGGTTTATGTTACATTATCACCAATCCAAAAAGTAGGATGAGGTAGATTAGAAAAGAAAAAAGTAGGATGAGGTAGATTAATAATTTAATAAATACTTTAATATTTTTTTTTACGTGTATGGTCAAACTCTCTTTTAATAGGTGATGTCCAATACGTGAAATATTTTTAATTTTAAATGGGGTGAACTAGTACCATATTAAATTACCAGTTATCCCAAAATCTTAAATTCAATAGTTTATGAGCATTTCACTTTAGCCAAGTTATAAAGAAGTTGTATAAGAGTTAAGTCTGTAGCGTTATTCATAAGCTTCACATCATTTTGATACTCATCTCTTAGTAAAAAAATTGATACGTACCCATAACATTTTTCTAAAATTTTTAGGGTTAATTAAATTACATATTGCTTCCATTCAATCTGGATGATTATTGATATTAAAAAAAACATATTGTTAAGAAAAAAAAAAAATCAAGACAATGGGTTCAAAGGAAAAAAGTCAGATGAGTTTGAAAATGGTAAATGCAGTTCTGGAATACTTAATTAATTAAAAAATAACAAGTATTCTATTTCCGGAAATAGAAAAGTCATGGTCAAATTTCATATCTGTCTTATTTCATTGTGGATATTCACAAATCCAAAAAAAAAAAAAAAACTAATTAAGTTCTCTCCATGCAATCATTTCCTGCTGGCCCCTCTGCTTATCCTGTCGAACAAAGTGCCTCTCTCTCAGTCTCTCTCTCTCTCTCTCTCTGATTTTCTCGGAGTTTGTCTCTCATTAATTCTCACCCGCATCAAATAAAGAATAAAAAAAAATATTTAACTTTGATATTGGATTCATTTGAAAAGCAACTATTTAAATTAAAAAATAAGTTTTTCTCTTCAAATATAATTTTTATTTAAATAACTCAATGACAATTTTTTTTTTTTTTAAGTAAGGTATCCTAATTTTACCTGTAGCCCAAAACAGTACCTTAGGCTTCCCACACCTAAGATGTGGGTTACCGATACTGCTCTAATGAAGTTGTAGGCTAGCTCCTCTTTATCAAAAACAGAAAATGCAAAGGATGAAATACCCAAAACTAAACTTGCTGCTGTTGATTGTTGATTTGTATGTGTTTCTTTTATAAAGTACTCATTCATCAAATATATATTCAAAATTAAACTTTTATTAGAATATATGATTAAATCATCTCTTTTTATTCGGAGTCTTTTTCCTATCCACTTACACTTTTAAATAATAATAATTTAAGGTACGAGTAATAGCAGGAGATGAATTTAATGATACATTCTAAAAACTTCGACATAAATTTCAAGTATCCCAAGAAACGAAAAGGCAAGCTTAGCTGCAGATATTTAACATGAAATGTGTAAAATAGTTCAATAATCCAAAGGCTTTGATGATAATAAGATTATGTATTAGATTTCATATATAATGTTCAATACATGTACATACCCTGCATCTATTGCAAACAAAATCTTTTTCTTTCGTCTTCAGAGTGAAGAACCGGAAGACAAAGAAACAAAGCTCCGGTCGATCGGCCTGCCACTCCGTACGTTGTAGGACCACATCCTACGTAATATAACAGTAAAAGGACAAAGACGGTCAAATCCGAAAGAGATACATACCATATGAAAAAAATTAAAAGGATAGTTAGATAAGCATATTTCGGTCATCAATGTCAGGGAAAGGGACATGAAGTCAGAGCCAGAGACCTCCAGCGTCTTTGAGGAGAGGCACGAGGGAGCCCTTGATGTGGCATGTCACGAGAGTTTCGACGCCGCCCAAGAACTTGCCGCCGACGAAGACCGCCGGGACCGGCTTCTGGCCGTCGGAGCAGAGCTCTTGGAGCACGGCCTGAACGTCCGGGCCTGCGGAGTGCTTGTCGAGCTCGATGATGACGGGGCCGACGCCGAGGATGAAGAGGAGCCGCTTGGCTACAGTGCACATGCAACACCCGCTCATGCTGAACACCACGACTGGGTTACAAGCCACCAGCTGTCGCACCGTCTCGCTCGGGCCGACCAGCTTCACGGCATCCGGCGTGTCGCTGTTAACGGAAGCGATGCCGCCGTCCATTCCGATCCCGGATTTCTTCGCTACCTGCATGCTTGAGCGCTGTAGAAAATAGAGAGAGACGAGGGTGTTTCACTGTTTCCTAAGAGGGTCTGAGTTTTGAAAAAGCGAGAGAGAGTAAGGGTTTTTATGGTACTAGCTTGGACACCAAAAGAGGAAAAATGAACACCAAAAGGTTTTCTAGAGTTAGCAAATACTTAAATAATCTCCACATTTCCAAAGTGGACAAAGATTTTTTTTGTTTTTTTTTTTCATTATCTCTTAAAATATAAAAAGTGCGTATTGTTTTTTTGAAATAACACATGTTTCTCACCTGTTTTATATTAATAACAAAAAAGAAATGTTAAAATTCATTATTTCAACCCTATCTTTATAGTGAATAAACCATTGAATTTATAAATAACCCACTTGAATTTACAAATCTAATTGTTAATCTTTTGAATTTGTAAAAAGACAAATTGTTAGAAAATACCTAATAAAAAAACATATACTTTTTACATTTAAACAAAACAAATATAAAAAGCATGATTCATACATATATATATATATATATATATATATATATAGAGAGAGAGAGAGAGAGAGAGAGATATGGAGAGAGAGAGAGAGAGAGAGAGAGAGGGGGTCCCAACCTGCAAACTCTGACGGCTTGAGATCTGCTTACTTCTTCGACTGTACGGACACACCTCAATCAATAATAATCCACCTCGAGAGACTGAGAGAGCAAGAGAGAGAGAGAGAGAGGGGGAGAGAAAGAGGGGAAGAGAGAGAGAAACAACTAGGAAACTGGGAGGAGTGGAGACCAAGACACATGGGCCGCAACTCACACACAAACAACTGGGCGGGCCCTGACAAAATGGGACCCGCGGAGGACAACGCGCGCCCTGAGGGCTTACCGGCGAAGCACACGTTTCCAACTTCTACCGCCGTTGCTTTCTCGTGCACTGCCAGTCTGCCACTCTCTTTTGACGCTGTACGGCCCTTTTCAACGGCTTACCTTTAAACAACAACAAAAAAATATTTTCTTGATTAGAAAAAAAAAAAAAACAAAATATTTGACCAAATTAGAACTTTTTTATTTTGTTTATTTTTTTTTTGATTAAATACATTTTTGCCCTTTGGTTAACAACCGGACAAACAACGCCTGAAACGCCGTCGTTGGACTGTCAGCCTGAGCCTACTGTTTGCGATGTGTGTCCTTCTCGAGGACAGTCGCGCCGTCAGGTTATGCCACGATCTCTCTCCTATGTCCTATGTTTCAACCCCCACTACTTTACCCTAGGATCCAACAAAATATATCCGAGTTCCACCCATTTTGTCCTATTTTATGTTTTTCCGTGCCTTTTCTGTCCTATTTTATTGTTTTCTCCTTCAATTTGTTCTCTCTATGAAAAAAAAAAAAAAAAAAAAAAAAAAAAAAATTCTCTATTTTTTTCGTAAATAAACTTGTGACAAAAATATTCATTTCTTAAAACTTTTGATAAATGTTAAAGAACTTGTAGCTTTACCCTTAAACCCTTCAATCAACGCATAATCTTCGGTTGTGAACTTTATCCTCATATATGAGATGGGAAGACGACGGGAACCAAGACATAGTACAACTAAAAGATGACCGGAATCAATGGGGGTGACGATTTGTAATTTCGAGTGTTGCAATATTTGATGAAATCGATAATGGACAATGGGATTGTTATGATTTCATTTAATCATTCTGGTTTTTTGGGTACCTCGCTGGCAAGGAGAGTGACGTGGAGAATATGAATATATGTGTATGCTTAATTACTTAACGCTAAAGGAATTAATAAAGGGAATAAATAAAATAAAACACAAGAAGTTACGTGGTTAACAAGAAAAATGGTGTAGCTTCATACGTGACTTCTCAAATTGTTAAAACTGATCTTTGATTGTGTGATGTCTATAAAATGATTCACACCCTTTTTATTGCTTTATAACTTTGGGGGGCTTCTTGATTTTGGTGTTCTCACGTGTTTAGGTGGATTATCAAATATTGCATAGATGGAAGAGCGATATTTCTCAAGTCAGAAGCTATGTTGACCTTCCATTGGCTGCACGTATATATGCATGTGGAAAGGGGAAAGGATAGAAGAACTTGTTGGTGTACCAAATACCAATTCATTACATTGGTGTTTGGCCACGTCTTGACACTCATAATAAAATAATTTGATGATTATTCCCTCCAAGATGTCCAAGAGGATTCTCACACACTTGCTAGACAAATTTCCCCTTTTAATGTGTTAGATTGCCTTGGAGAAAAGTAGAACGTAAGGTAGGTTAAATGCATTTGATTGAACAATTATATGTTTTAACCCAAGAACATATAATTGTAGTGCTAGAAAAGGGAGTTTTTTTTTTTTGTTTGATAATTTGTGATTGACAGACGAAGCATAAGACCCATCATGAAAAATGCTCAAAACAAGCCCTATTTTACCTCCCCTTCATTCTCTGCACGGTTGCTAAGAGATCATTTTGGATTAAACAAAAAAAAAAAAAACTTTGATTTCTTACTTATAAAACCAATTCAACCCCGATCCATTACAAGGTCCGAGGTTTTCTTTCTAAACATCCCCCAAGACTGATAAATCAAACTGGCATTCTAATAATCAATAGTTTACAGAGCATTAATGAATTCTGAAACTATTGCATTCTTATCTAAAATATGCGATTCTATCAATATTTTACACATATCTCAACGTTATAATTAACCACTAGCTTAGTTGATGAATGAGGCAAAATCTGACTCCCCCATATTTCTTAAGTTGCTTCTTACTAGCACTGCCAGAAGAAAAATAAAGAAAAGAAGACAAAAAAGGCAACTGATAAGTTTCTTGTGAATTGTACTGCACACTTGGCATAACTTACAATATTCGATACACATGTATAGCAATATTCCTCAACGAATAGACACGAGCCAATGTCTCAGACGACAGAAAGCACGTGGTTGGTACAGAATATGATCATGTTGTTAGGCATGTTGTAAGGCATGTATTATGTTTTTTTTCTCTAAATGTAGGATCAAAGGGGAAGACTAGCAGGTAAAAGACGACAGAAAGCACTCTTGGCACTTGATGTGGTCCTGTGGACTTTTTTATTTTTTATTTTTATTTTTGTGTGTGTGTTTTAATAAGGTGGTCTAATCTTAAACAAGAATAAGAGCAATGAGAAGAGTGGAAGGAATCAGAGCACATG
>NC_081551.1:10047380-10048976 GCF_901000735.1 Corylus avellana | reverse complement strand
GAATGACTCTTTAAAGGTAGTTTAGAATTGTGACATGTGGCATGAATCTTTTTTTTTTAAAGGTAAAACCGGTTTTTTAAGGCATACTTTTTTATCGGATTTTTTAAGAGTGAACCGGTTTTTACTTAAAAAAACCGGTCATTATATATATATATATATACACACACACACTCAGGAGCTATATATATAGAAAAAAAACCATATATTGATTTTTTAAAATTAAAAAAATAAAATAAATAAAAAGAAAAAGAAAAAATCGTTTATGTGATAATCGTTTATCTAATATATTATTATTTTTGAGAGTGGGTTTTAGATTTAAATTTTTCTACTCAATCTCTCTAATTTTCTTATTTATTGAAAATATAATAGGTATTATACAAATATTATCACAATGATTTTCTTCTAATTTTCTATTAATGATTTAATAATCAGAATTCAGATTTTCCTCTTGCTATTTTTTTTTTCTATATATTCTTTTCATTATAAATTACACATATGGGAACAAATATTTTAATATGTTTAAATTTTTATGGATTAAAATAAAATTAAGTGTCTTAGGATAGTTTTTTTTTAATTTTTTAATTTTTAATTTAATTTTTAATTTTTTTGTGATTTGTACATTGCAATGTTTTGTGTAATTTTGTGTCACTATGTTTAGTAATGTATTGGGGTACAACTTTAAATGTTTTTTAAAATTTTTTTTTTTTAAGATGTGAGATGTATTTTTATATGTATTTTTTAACATATAATAAAAAGTACGATAAATATGCATTTAAATTTTAAAATTAAATTATAATGAAGAATTCGTTATGAGCTAGTTCATAATAAAAGCCTATCATCCTCACTCTCATGGGAAAAGCGTCTTAAGATAGCAGCAAAAACAGTAGGATCTAGCACTTGCATACTTACACCTTTCAACTTCTATATGCCAAGGGATGTGAAAACTACAAATATACTTTTAGACGATAACTAATTGGAGCTTTGAAACTGGTACCTCTTGATCAAATACAATTAACCACTTTGGTGCAAGTAACTTTCAGATACTTGGATCCCGAATACTTTCATATATACCAACCAACTAACAGAAAAAAGTGATGTCTATAGCTTTGATGTTGTTGTTGCAAAGCTATTAACGGGAAATGAGGCACTCTCTTTCAATAGGCTAGAAAGTGATAGAAATCTAACAAAATACTTTGTTTCTGCAATAAAAGAGGAACGCCTAGTTCAAATTCTTGAGGATCACATTGTGAATGAGGATAATTAATATTGAAGAACTTAAGGAAGTTGTTAATGTTGCACAAAGATGCTTGAGGGTAAGAGGGGGAAGATAGGCCTTCTATGAAGGAAGTGGCAACGGAGTTGGAGGGACTGTCAATTATGGGGAAGCATCAATGGGGAAAGGCCGACACCGAAGAGACTGGGTATTTGCTCAATGGCCCTACACACTCTTTCAATATTGATGTTGACATTGGTTCTTCTTCCACTGCTGGGTATGATAGCATGAGGAACAATGTACTGAAAACAGTGGATGATGGCTGATGATTAGTAAGTCTATGGTTCTATATCTGCATCTGTTAATGAAATTAATTAATAATT
>NC_081551.1:10039993-10047280 GCF_901000735.1 Corylus avellana | reverse complement strand
CAAATTTGTTTTACAGCGTATTTAGTAAAGCCGCATAGCTAGCATACATCAACCATGAGCAAACAATGTGGCTTGGTTTATGTCCAATTTTATACATCAAAAGTAAAACATACGTAGTTTATAAAATAGAAGTACAGTATATCAAAGTAGATCGATGTGGTGAACCAAGTTTTTAAGGTGTCTTTTCTTTCTTAATTAAAACCTTCATGTTTATTTGTTAGTTGCGAAGAAGCCAAAAATTTTGATTTTAAGCTTTTTCTGCCAAAAAATAAAAAAAGAAAAAAAGAAAAAACCTATAATTTTGATTATAACGGTTATTATAATTTGTGCTTTCTAAGTTAAAGGATAGCCTCATTTTTTTATTTCTTTCTTGTATCTCTTTTTTCCCAGCATCAGTGAAGGAATCCTTTATTAAATAAGACCGCCAAAGGCTAAAAGTGTTATATATAGGAAATTGAGAAGGGCAAAGGAATGGGTGGATTATTTTTGGAGATCATCATTTTGTTGTTGATCGATCAGTTGAATATAAATAGGATGGACAAAAGAAAAAGGAAAAGGGCAGAGATCTAATTAAGAGCATTCACAATTGGCCCTTTATATTTTATTTTTTCTTTAAAATTCTAACAAAACTCATAAAAACGCTCATTTAACAAGCTCAATTCTCTACTTTATATTTAACTTTTGTAAGACATATATGCTTTCTACATTTTAAGAGCCAAAAAGTTAAAGTTATATAATTTTTAAGCTTATTTTTTACCCTCAGCTCTTATCTCCTAATTGGTTTAAAACTAATAAAAAAAAATAATATTTAACTAAAGTAGATAAATTTATAGGTAGTTTAATGTTTGATTCCTTTTAAAAATGACACTCTGTTAAATTTGAGATAGCTTTCCAACACTATAAAGCTTGCTCTAATATGAGGTCTGAAACTAAAGATATAGCATTTTTAATAAAATTCGTCAGACGAAAATAACATAAGCGTCTGGACGAGGACTCTAGACGAGGCTCTAGAGTTTGCAACCGTTCCGACGGGCTGGAGACGAACTGCAGAAGAGATTGCAGATCTGCATCAATTTATCAATTGGTTGGACATGTTGTGTTAAATTATTTGTATTTATGCTTTCTGTTAGAAAATTTTGAAAATCTTCTTCTCATAGAAAATTTTGTTTCACCTCACGAAAACTCTGTCTCTAAAACTCTCTATTGTGCATACACTTATGAGGGTTGTGTCCTACATTTGAAGAAATATAAAGAACAAGAGTATTTAATATACATAAGTGAACTCAAGCCCATTAACTTAAGCTTTTGGACTAAAAATGGTGTCCTAATATATATATTAATTCACTATTGCTTGACTGATTCCCTTGGTGTTTCTTTCCCTAACAATTGATATCAGAGCACATGGTAGCTTCCACTGCTACTGATATGAGTGTTAATATATATAAGTACACCCAAGCCCATTAGCTTAAGTTTTTTGGTTAGAAGTGGTATTCTAATATATATATTAATTCACTCTTGCTTGACTCCCCTCGGTGTTTTTCTCCCTAACACTCTCGAAAGTGCTCTCTACCTCGGAAACTCTCATAAATGCTCTCTTTCTTCAAAACTCTTAGAAAACTGTGTGTCTCGGAAACTCTTGAAGGTAACTGAAAACTCTGTTAGGAAATTTTGGTTCTTGTTCGGGCTTCATAGATGCAAGTGGTTCATGAGTGAAAATTTTGATTTATGGTAGTCAACTTGTCAAATGGTAGTTGATGGGTTTTGAAATTCATAATCGATTATTTGAGATACACCCTCTTTGATTGTTCTCAAGAATGCCGCCTGTGAAACTCTGCTGAATTTTTGTTTAATATTCGGTAGAGATTTGGGAACTTTTTTTAATTAAATTAAATTATAGAGTATTCCAAAGTATCTGGTTTGTTTGTTTTGTTTGGATGAGGATTGCTGATTTGATGCATAATATCTAATTAATATTCCATTTTGTTAAAAGAAAATTATAATGAAAGGGTTGATCAAGATGATACAACCGTGTTTTACGTATCTGCTTGTAGTCATTATCTCCGGTTAGCTTTGTAATTGTAAATGTAATCTGGGAAAAACACGATTATAAAGAGAATTTGTTGAGTTTATACACTTTATAAACTAAAATACAAGAGTTTCGTATAATCTAATATTTACAAAGATAATTAATACATTTGTCGAGTTTATACACTTTATAAACTAAAATACAAGAGTTTCGTATAATCTAATATTTACAAAGATAATTAATACATTTGATCTCTGAATGCTATTCGTCAACAGTACGTTAATCTTCAACCATTCGTTTTAAAAAAAAAAATTGAATTTAAATAGAATGGTATACATATTTTTGAATTTAAATGGAATGGAATACATATTTGGGGTCTGATGTATTTGATACTTGCATGAAACATTGTCTGAATTTATAACACTAGCCACTAGGAGTAAGGAATATGATTGAATAAAAGAAGAGAACCCTACTATCAAGACGTGGTGGACCGGTGCTCTACAAGTGAATCTCACAAGGGATTTCACTGGGCTAGTCTCAAGAGAATTATACCAAAGCCCGATAGAAGTTATAATTGCTAAAACAAAAGAGCTTCTATTTTTCTCCCAAAAATTGAATCTGAAGGTATTTGAAAGATTAGAAAATAAAAAATAAGTGAACATATATTTATTGGAAGATTATTATTTACCATAGATTCCCAAAACCGCTCATTCTTAATTGCACAACTGCTTAATCAGAAACATAACTTTTAACAAATTAGACAGCAATATAGATTTTAGGAAGAAAAAACAATCATAAATCTACGATAATAGAAATTGATGACAAGAAAAGCAAAGCGTGAGCCTTTGTGACTTCTCTTTCTCTCTCACACACAAAAACACATTTATCACAAAAGTGGGACAAAAAAAGACATTTAATTATATAATCGAACTGCCACATCCAACATTTTAATTCATAGAACCTTGGCTTTCATTATAATTTTTGTGTTCATCCTTTCTTTCTCAGAACACAAACAGTCAGTACTATTTACCAAACCTTAATTGCGACCAAACACAGAAACAGTCACTATTTACCAAACCTTAATCGCGACCAAAGCCAAATATTACTAAAAGAAAACAAACCCCTGACCTCTATTCTCATGTTTAATTATCATCTTCTTCCTCAACCTGATCACACAGCTCCAAAGTGTTAAGTGTGCGGTGCATGGCCATTCCCAAATGCACTAACATGCTGTGTAAGGCACCTCTTGTGTTTGAATTTAGAGCCACAAATGCAAAGCCAGAGCTTCCCGCAGTTCTTCTCATGAAACCTCCAATCTACTTTGAGACCGAATCGTACCCCACATTTTTGGCACTCGTAAAGCCTGGCACCATGCTTTCGCTTGTAATGATCCTTCAGGGTCTTAAAACTTTTCAGTGGCCTTGACAGCGGATGCTCTATATTGTGCTTGCAACCCTCGGCACAACAATAACATGGCAGTATTGGCTTGGAATAAGTGGGGTTTGTTCCTCTCAAAGATTCTGCACCCTTCCGATACAGTGATCCATGCCCCGAGGCCCCCGACATATGCATCTATATCACCAAACCCAAAAAAGAAACAAAGAAAAAAGAAAAAATTGACACAATAAAAGAAAAGCACAAACATGCAATAAGATGAGTATATGCATATGATTAAAAGAATACGTAAGTTTGAGAACATAAATTTAATGTGATTGTTGTTTGTAACCTGCATGTTGTTGTCGATTGAGCAAGAGAGTTGTGTTGGACCAGCGGCAAGGATCTCTATCGGCGAAGGAATCCAGTATTTGCTTGGAGAAACGATCCGATGGGCCGTTGTTACACCACCCTCACTAGAAGGTTTTTGGTGGCTCTTACGGATGTGTTGGCCAGGTGGGCCAAGAGAAAGAGAAAGAGAAAGGCAGTCTTCATCAGCTTCCAAACCGGCGGCAGAGGAGGGAGTTAGCATGGTCTTCATTTTGATGCGGTTGGGATTTGGTTTTGGTGGAGAAAGACAGGCGGGGAGGAGAACTGTTGGGATTTGGTTTTGTTGGAGAAAGACAGGCGGGGAGGAGAACTGTTGGGATTTGGTTTTGGTGGAGAAAGACAGGCGGGGGGGAGAACTGTTGGGATTTGGTTTTGGTGGAGAAAGACAGGCGGGGGGGAGAACTGTTGGGATTTGGTTTTGGTGGAGAAAGACAGGCGGGGAGGAGAAAGGCATTAAATAAAGGAGGAGTGCTTCACATCTAGTAAGGAGGAGAAAGGCACTAAATATGTGCTTCACATCTCAAATTTCTGTCTTTTATATATATATAAAATGTATGCCAAATACAACTTGTAATGCAATTACATTTATTTAATGACAAGTCTAATCGTAATACTTATACATATTAGATTTTCTTAAGTTGCTTCTAATTACTGGCACTGCCAGAAGAAAAATAAAGAAAAGAAGACAGAAAGGGCAACTGGTAACGAATATTGTACTGCACACTTGGCACATGGAGCATTCCACAGCGAATAGACACGAGCCAGCAGTCTGGGACATATCTCAACCGTTTTATGATATTCTGGGACAGAGAAGATGTATGGGACAAAATATGATCCATGTGGTCCTGATTTAGCACTCCACAACGAATAGACACGATCCATGGCAACTAGTTATAATCTGATTGACCAGAGAACTAATTTTGTTCAAGGGTTGGTGGTCACTGGAAAATGGTGTAATGGACACAAAAGGCTCAACCAAGTAAAGTAAAAGGAAAACATAATTTCCTATCATTTTCCCTTCAATTTCTCAGCAACCAAACAGAAAATATGGTATACAGTAACAAACAAAAAAAATGCTAAACGATGAGAAAGAGAGAGGTGAGCGCTGGATGCAGATGTTTATCGACCGATTCATGTTTTGTGTTGCAACAAATTCCCAGGAAGAGATCGATGAACCGCTGCCTCCAGTGACTTCACCCCCACCATACCAAGTACCAACCGCCAAATAAGCGAAGATACACCAACAATTTTTCTGAACATGAAAAGAAATAGAAAAGAAAACACAGCTGGAGCTGAGTTGTCGTTTAGCGGCAGTCTTACTTTTATGGGGAGAGAAAAGTGAGTTCAAAGAGAGAGAGAAAAAGTGATTTCATTTTTATCTCTATTTTTTAAAAAGCTTTAACATTTCTTTTGTTTATAAAGCAAAGGCTAGACATAATTAAATTTTGCATGCAATGATACAAATAACAATTAATAATAAGAAACAACTAATTATATTGCTGTTAATAATCCTGTGA
This sequence comes from Corylus avellana, assembly GCF_901000735.1. Lineage (NCBI taxonomy): Eukaryota > Viridiplantae > Streptophyta > Magnoliopsida > Fagales > Betulaceae > Corylus > Corylus avellana. The sequence goes on along the minus strand of NC_081551.1, from coordinate 10,041,973 downwards.
TCCTTCTTCTTCAAAGTTCAAACGTCCTTGTTAAACAAAAGAACGTAATATCAAAAGTTTTAAGAAATGAATATTTTTGTCACAAGTTTATTTACGAAAAAAATAGAGAACAAATTTTTTTTTTTTTTTTTTTTTTTTTTCCCATAGAGCGAACAAATTGAAGGAGAAAACAATAAAATAGGACAGAAAAGGCACGGAAAAACATAAAATAGGACAAAATGGGTGGAACTCGGATATATTTTGTTTGATCCTAGGGTAAAGCAGTGGGGGTTGAAACATAGGATATAGGAGAGAGATCGTGGCATAACCTGACGGCGCGACTGTCCTCGAGAAGGACACACATCGCAAACAGTAGGCTCAGGCTGACAGTCCAACGACGGCGTTTCAGGCGTTGTTTGTCCGGTTGTTAACCAAAGGGCAAAAATGTATTTAATCCAAAAAAAAAAATAAAACAAAATAAAAAAGTTCTAATTTGGTCAAATATTTTGTTTTTTTTTTTTTCTAATCAAGAAAATATTTTTTTGTTGTTGTTTAAAGGTAAGCCGTTGAAAAGGGCCGTACAGCGTCAAAAGAGAGTGGCAGACTCGCAGTGCACGAGAAAGCAACGGCGGTTGAAGTTGGAAACGTGTGAGTTGCCCATAGTATATGATGTGTCGTTGTCTACTTTACTCTCTGTCTTTCCTTGTTGGCAACTTGCCATCTCTCTCTCTTTAATATTTTCCTAGGACCTAGGGTTAGTATGCAAGTCAAAAAAACAAAAAAAAAACAAACACGAGGATGGCATGCCTCTGGGCTCTGGCCTCTCGAGGTGGCCGTACAGTCGAAGAAATAAGCGTCAGAGTTTGCAGGTTGGGATTCCCCCCCACCCCCTCTCTCTCTCTCTCTTATGCATATATATATATATATATATATATATGAATCATGTTTGTTTTCCTATTAGGCATTTTCTAACCATTTGTTTTTTAACAAATTCAAATCATTAATCATTAAATTTATAGATTTACGTAAATATGCATAAATTCAATGGTTTATTCACTATAAAGAGGGCTAAAATAATGAATTTTAACAACTTTTTTTTATTAATGCAAAATATGTTATTTCAAAAAATAATATGCATTTTTATATTTTAAGAGACACGTGTCATTATTTGAGAGGCTAAATTGTATAAAAAATCTGTCCACTTTGGAAATGTGGAGATTATTTAAATATTTGCAAACCCTAGAAAACCTTTTGGTGTTCATTTTTGCTTCATTAACGGTCTTCCAAACTAGTACCATAAAAACGGACTGGGATCCTCTTCGGTATGTTTGGACCTGAGGGGATCGATCTAGTCCTTTATAATGCAGGAGCATTATTGTCCATCAAATTAAAGGATTGGAAATTTGATGGACAATAATGCCCCTACATTATAAAGGGCTGGATCCCCTACAATCCAAACGGACAGAATATGATCATCTCTAGTCTATTATGGACCGAAGAATATCTAGTTCATGGCTAGAAGAGCCACAAATGGGACACATATCCCACTAACAAAAAAAAAAAAAACACTATATCAAATTAAAAAAAAAAATTAAATTAATAGAAAAATAAGGGGTAGCTGGCCACCCCATCTTAGCCATAGGGGGTGGTCGGACCACCCCATTTTAGCTGGGGGTGGCTTGAGAGCCACCCAATGGCCGACCAGGGGTGGGTGGACCACCCATGGCCCTTGGGGGTAGTCTAGTCACCCCCTAAACCCAAACTGAAAAAAAAAAAAAAAAAAAAAAAAAAAAAAAAAAAAATCTTATTTTTAATTTTAAAAAATATTTTAATGTGAGCTAAATATGATTACTTTGTGTTTTGGGTTGTTGATTAATGTTGAACCATTTTTTACTAATAAATCTATATTACTGTAACTTCTAATTCTTTTCGATGAATTTTTTGTTCATTTATGAGTTTTTCACCTAAATTATCCTTTATATTTTGTTTATTTAAAGCTCC
>NC_081551.1:10037458-10039933 GCF_901000735.1 Corylus avellana | reverse complement strand
TTTTTTTTTTTTTTTATAAGTTTTTCATATCCAAATGCATATTTTCTAGTAGACAATAAAACCTGATTTGGCAAAGGAATTATGAGTTGAAAAAACAAAACCAACAACCAAAAAAATTGTCAAAAACTCGTACAAAACCCACCAGAAAAATTATAAGTACAGAAATAAACATTACAAAAAAAAAAAAAAGCAATTTTTTTTTTTTTTTTATGAATTCTTACCTCTTTGTGGACATGTAAAAAAAAAACAGAAAAAGAAAAAGAAAAAGAAAGATACACCTATTTCAAACAAAACCCACCAAAAAAATTGATGTGGCATATTTGTTTTTTCCAGGTTAATTGGTCTTATTTTACCATGGACTTGTTATATTTGGGCCTTATTAAATTGAGACATTTTTTAAAATCACTTATTCAACATGATTAGAGGCCTTAAGATTTTATGGAAAAAAAATATATATATTGGGCCTTAAATTAAAAAAACACAATTGTTAAAAAAATAAAATTTGGGCCAATTTTTTTTTTTTTTTTTGACCTTATTAATGCAAGGGTCCTAGAGTCAACTGGGTCAACCTGGACAAGTAATTAACATTAGAAAAAGCCAGTATTATTTCCTGGTTCTGAGCTATTCATTTTTGGGCCCACCGTTTATTTTAATGTTTTTGATAGCTGGATATAGGGGTGGGCAGATTAACCGATTATCGATTATCGACCGATTACCCACTTTAACCGAACCGATATTAACCATAACCGATAATTATCGGTCAGTAATCGGTTAAAAACTTAATACCGATAAGCTTATCGGTCGGTTAAAAATTTTTTATCGAAAAACTGAGATGACCGATAAGCTATTTTAATTTTTAATTTTTTAGAATTTTATATTTATTATTTGTAGTGGATCAATATAAAAAAAAAAAAAAGCTTCAATAAGGTATTTTAGCCAAAAATATACTCTAAAATAACTAATTTTTAATAAGCTATTTTAGGCTTTAGCCCAACAAAATGTATTTGGACCTCCAAAACAATTAATTTTTTGCTCAATTAACAACCAGTAAAAGCCCAATAAAAAGCCCACCCAAACCGATTTAACCGACCGATTAACCGATTACCGATATGACCGATAATTTTTGGTTAACACTTCTTATCAGTCGGTAATCGGTTAGGATTTGGTTAATCGATAGCTTATTGGTTAACCGATCGATAAGCCCATTAACCGGTCCTAACCGACCAATACCCAGCCCTAGCTGGATAAGCCCCATTTGTCGTACGTGCTTTATAGTATTACGCTTTTATCCTATTTGATTTGATTAATTATAAGTTGGTAATCTGTCTCTATAGCTTTTGCCACCTTTTTTGGAATATATACGCAACATTATTTGGCTAATATATGTCATTTATTATACAATCAAAAAAGAGATAAATGTAATAGCTTGCTACTATTTCAAACATCACGTGGCTAATATGTGTCATTTATTCTAATTTTACTTTCATTAATAACATTTCATAATAAGTTGTAATTTTATTTTCATCTTTCTCTGACCTCTTTACTCGTTGGGGTAAATTCAGAGAATCAACTAAATGAATAATATTATGTGGCTAAAAAAAGTCATGTTGAATAATATTTGAGGCATTTCTAATCGAATATTGTTGTAGAGACAGTCACATAAGGTGATCTCTTTCACATCAACAAGACCCTTTTATCTTCCCATACAGCTTTCAAGTGCCCAAAACCATGTGCACATAATTTGAAGCAAGTGTACCATTCTTTGTTTTTTTCCTTCAGTTTTTCCATGAGAGAATCATTTTATTTTTCAATAGCTAGATATATCAAATACTTTGACTATATTGCGAGTAGTAAGACTATATTTATGGTCTAAACTTGTTTCTTTTTATTGGTAGTAATACGTGTAAAACGTATGGACAATATGAACAAAACACACTAAGATGGTTAGCTAGAAATACACCAAACATGAAAATCTCACATTCTCAAACGTGAGATTCTTGGGAATCCATATTCCCCAACATCATATATTCTTAAAAATGTGGACATTAACAAAAAAAAAAAAAAAATTAATTCCGCAATTATTTTACTTATGTGTCAAGCAATGGGATTTTTCCGTACCCCAACCAAAAATGAGTGCTCGTAGAAACATTTAAGATATTAATTAGCAAAATCCAATGGTTTACACATAAGCAGTCTTTTGTATTTATTTATTTTACCCTCCATGTGAATTAAAAGACCACAATCCTCTTTCCCAAAAGAAGATAAAAAATACCACTAGGTTAAAAATTTGCAAATAAAAAAAAATAAAAAATAAAAAATTATGACTACGACCATACAAACCCTATAAAATCAATCTAAAATATTAGTATCCGTATCCATCAAAAGAAAGAACCAAAAAAAAAATCTCTTTTCACCTACAAGCTTGCTTTCTTTTCAATATCTGCTTGTGAAAGTTTGAATGCTTCCGATTATCAA
>NC_081551.1:10030084-10037358 GCF_901000735.1 Corylus avellana | reverse complement strand
TTGCTTGAAATAGCATGACCCAATGCGATGCCTTGTTGAACCATGAAATGGCATTTTTCCCAATTGAGCACTAGATTGCATTCTTCACACCTCTTGAGAACATTCTTCAAATGGTAGAGGCATTCATCAAAGCTAAACCCAAAAATGCTAAAGTCATCCATAAATACCTCAATGGTTTTCTCCACCATGTCTGAAAAAATGCTCATCATGCATCTCTGGAATGCAGCTGGGGCATTGCATAAGCCAAATGGCATCCTTCTGTAGGCGAATGTGCCAAAAGGATATGTGACGGTGGTCTTCTCCTGATCCTTTGGTGCTATTGCAATCTGATTATAACCACTATATCCATCCAAGAAACAGTAGTGGCTATGGCCAGCTAATCTCTCTAGCATTTGGTCAATGAAGGGTAATGGAAAGTAGTCTTTTCTTGTTACCTTATTTAGTCTTCTGTAATCAATGCATACCCTTCACCCAGTGGTTACTCTTGCGGGTATCAGTTCATCATCTTCATTCTTCACCACTGTGATCCCACTTTTTTTTGTCACTACTTGGACTAGACTGACCCATTTACTGTCTGAGATGTGATAGATGATGCTCACATCTAGTAGTTTTAATACCTCTGCCTTGACTACCTCCTTCATGTGCGGGTTGAGTCTTCTCTGTGCATCCCTGGTTGGCTTTGCTTCGTCTTCAAGGAAGATTTGATGCATGCACTTAGCTGAACTTATTCTTTTGATGTCAGCAATGGTCCACCCCAAGGCGGTTTTTTTCTTCTCTCAGAATTCTCAACAGCTTTTCTTCTTCCCCACAACTCAGATTTGCAGCAACGATGACTGGTAGTGTCTTGTTTTCTCCCAAGTATGCATATTTTAGGTGCTCTGGCAATTGCTTCAATTCCAACTTGGGTGCCTGTACAAGAAAGGGAACAAGAGAGGCGTTAGTGGGCTCAAGAACTTCAAAGGGATGAGTATACTTACCTGAGTATTTTGGAAAGGCCTCAAGGTGATGCATTGTTTCAATGATGTCATTAGTAACATCTTCAGGTTTTGGCTCAATGTCCTGCCTTGTGAAACTATGGGTGAGGGTGGCCTCCAATGGATCTTTATGTTGGTCCTGCAAAACTGTCTTACTAACATCTTGGATCATACAAACATCAAAACATTCTAAATCTTCTTGAGGTAATTTCAATGCATCGAATATTTTGAACTCTATTGTCTCACCGTTTACCTTCATGCTCACAATACCCTTTTTTACACCTATTGTAGTATCAGCAGTTCTCATAAAGGGACTTCCTAAGATAATAGGTAAAGGTGATGGCATAGGAGATTCTTCCACATCCAACATAATGAAATCAGCAGGTAGAATAAATGTACCTACCTTTACCAAAACATCCTCCAATATACCTCTTGGCCGTATGATGCTTCTGTTTGCCAATTGCAGGGTGATAGACGTTGGTTGAAGCTCGCCCAATCCCAGCTTTTCATATACAGTGTAAGGCAGCAAATTCACCCCTGCTCCTAGATCCAGTAGCGCATTTTCAAAAGAATAGTCTCCTATCCTGCAAGGAATGGTAAAACTACCTGGATCTATTAGCTTTTGTGGTAATTTCCTTAACAAGACTGCACTTACCTCTTCTATTAAGGCCACTGTCTCATACTCCTGAAACTTTCTTTTGTTAGTGCAACAATCCTTTAAGAATTTAGCATATGACGGAATCTGTTTAATTTCATCTAATAAAGGAATGTTGATTTCTACTTTCCTCAAAGTTTCAAAGATATCCTTGAGTTGCTCTTCTTTCTTTGGTTTGACTAGCCTTTGAGGAAAGGGGGGTGCATTTACCTTCTCCATTTTGTTTACCTTAGACGTTGATGGTCCTTCTGGAGTTGCTTGAGGTGGCTCTTCAGTTCCAATGACCTTGCCATTCCTGAGAACTGTGACTGCTTCCAACTGCTGATGATCCCCTGGATTGGGTATTGTCTGGGCTGGAAATTCTCCCTACTTCCTCTCACTCAGCTCCTTTGCCATCTGACCCATTTGCACTTCCAGTTTTTGTATGGCTTGCTCAGTCTTTGTGTTGACTTGTTTTTGATCAGCCATAAACTGCTGTTGTGAAGTCACCAATTGTCGTACAAGAGCCTTCAAGTCATCCTTCTCTAGCTCTTGAGCTGGTGTGTCCTGCTGCAGAGGTGAAACTTTCTGAGCAGTCATGGCCTTGACAATCATGTCCAACTTCTTTTCCACAGCAGACATCTGATTTTGCATTTCGCTATTTTCATCATTCTTGCCTTTGCTCCTTACATCTTGCCTCCTTCTAGATGGGAATTGTTGAGTATGTTCACTCAACCCCTCAAAGATCCCTATGGCTTCCTCACTGCTCTTCTCCATTAGCATACCTCCACAAGCTGTATCAACCATCCCTCTATTAGTATCATCTAAACCTTCATAAAAATTTGTACCTAATCATCTTGAGGAATGTTGTGATGTGGACACTTTAGAAGCAAGGTATTGAAGTGATCCGAGGCCTTAAAGAACAAATCTCTGTCTCGTTGTTGGAACATTTGAAGTTCCCTTTTAAGTTGCTTTGTTTTCTGGGCTGGGAAAAACCTCTTCAGAAACTTGGTGGTCAATTCTTCCCAAGTATGAATGGACTCTGCAGGCAAGGAATTGTACCACAGTTTGGCATTATCTTTCAAGGAAAAATGAAAGAGGACTAACCTGAGTCTTTCTAGAGTTCGGCCTTGAACATGCTGCAACTTGCATAAGTCAAAGAATTCCGTAAGATGCAAATTGGGATCCTCAGTAGCTGTGCCTCTGAAGTGAGTCAATGCATTGAGAATTTGGGGAGAGATATAATAGATGCCATCCACCTCTAGTTCATATGCTATGCAAGAGGGTTGATTGAGGTTTATTGGCACTATGCCTGCTTCATTGGTCTCCTCACCTATGGTGGATTTGCTTCTAAGGGTCTTGGCCCAATTGGATTTTCTTGCAAATCTTCCAATTCAACTTCTTCTTCTTCTTTGTCTCGAGGTCATTGTCGAATTGTCCGCTCAATTTCAGGATCGAGTGGAAGAACGGTTGAGGCTTGAGATCGACGACCTTGCATGAATTGGATTACTTCTTCAGTTAGGCAGCTTCAGTACGGCCTGGTCTGAATGCTCCCTGGAATTGCGCTCGATCGCAGGTTGGTGCGTTCGATCGCAATGCGCTCAATCGTACTTGGCTAACGATTGATCACAATCACAGAATGCCAATCCGCAACCTGAAACAGAAAACAGAAAAGTTAGGGAAAACAAGAAATTCTTTTTCATTTTTGCTAACACAAAATTAAAATTTGAAAAATAAAAATAACAAAACTAAAGGAAAATAATTTTTAAACAAAATTCGCCGCAATCCCCAGCAACAGCGCCAAAAACTTGTTGATCAAAAATCTACCTAAATTAATAGGTAAATAATTGTACGTTTTACGTGCAAGTGCACAAGGTCAACATAGTAGTATATAGTGCAAGTACAGGATCATTCCCACGAGGATTACTGAATTTCCGTTTAAAAATAATTTCCTTAAGTAAATTAGAGATTGAGTTGATAATAATAAAAAGGGTAGAGCTTTGATACCCACCACTAATTATATTCAATTAATATAACAATATGCCAATGCTTTGATCATGTTATGCATATCTAATGTTTGCCAACCTAAGGACATGGGTGTATACTCCTTAAGTTATAGATTTCCCTAAGCAACAAGTTAGGCATGGGTGTATACTCTAACTCTTTTCTTTCCTAAAGGATTTAGCATGGTTTATACTAAGTTGTTCTTTAGAAAAGCATATGTTCTATGGAAATTGACAAACACAGGAGGCCTAGGGCATAGGTGTATACTCCCGGTTTCCCATATTGATTAACCCAAGAATCGCAGTGTGGATTCTTTTGTTACTTAAGTTAAACCCAAGACTCGGTCATCCAAATTTATCTAACTAACTAGTCCATACCACATGCACATGTTGATCAGGACAGACATATGAGGAATTCATGCAAGCAGGTATTAATCAAGTTAAATAGCATAGCAAGATCATCACAAGGCGCCAATATTGAAATATTAATTTAACATAACTAGGGCTTCAATCTAGCCCTACTAAGTAAATTAGCTACACATAAAGTTGATCTTAAACATCTTCATAAAATAAAAGAAAAAGAAAAGAAAAGAATAAACCCGAGACTTGAACTTGAAGAGCTCCTATTCTTCTCCTTCCCCAGTCTCCCAATTCTAGAGGCTTAAGGGTCTATTTATAGGCTTTAGAAGTCCTAGACAAAGTAGTAAACCTAGGGAATTCGTAGAGTTTTGAGACCTACTACAAATTGGAATTGGAAAACCGTAATATGGAAATAATGTCAATCCAGCCGCCACTTGATAAGTCTCTTGCGAACGAGTGCGCTCGATTGCAGCTTGTATGCGCTCGATCGCTCCTGGTCTGGATTGTGCTTTGTCTTCTCGGGTATTGCGCTCGATCGCAGGTACCCTGTGATTGATCGCAGTACCAGGGAGCTCCAATTGTCTTCATCTTCTCTTTTGAGCTCAAATCACCTAGTTTTACTTCATTTTCTTCCAAAAGCCTGTAAAAGTGTGAAAAACACAAAAAGGAATTAAAATGGCCTAATTAATTAAAGCCAAAAGATTAAAACATACAAGTTAAGGGCTGAAAATATGAATATTTTAGCACTTATCATGGTACAGTTCATGGAATTGTGGAGCATGATTTTTAGGGGCTTGAGCTTGCCATGAGAGATAAGACTGGTGACTCCATGCATAGTAGAAATCATTCCCTGGTGTAGAGAATAGTGTGCTCATATGGGGTGTTGGAATGACTCCCCACATGAGTAAAACAAAAGAAAATTAAGGAAAATAAAAACGAAAAAATAAAAATAAAACTTACGAAGATGCACACTCGAATGACCCTGCATGAAAAGAAAAAAAAAAATCAGATCTGTAATTAAAACAGTTTTGGTGCTGCTGTCCGAATGTGCGATCGATCGCATTGGCTTGTGCGCTCAATCGCACTAGTGCGCTTGATCCCCCTGAAATGGGCTCTCGAGCGCACCTTCATAGACATCACAGAAGCTGCCGAAACCAGAAAACATAAAACTAAATTAAAAAACAAAAATAAACTAAAGGGAAAAAAACAAAAAAAAAAACAAAAAACAAAAATTCTAAACAAAATCAAACTTGTTGGCGCCAAAAACAAAAATGGCGCCAAAAACTTGTTGTGCCAAATACCTACCTAAATTAATAGACAAATACTCGGTACGTTTTACTCGCAAGTGCACGAGATCAAAACGTGAGTATAGAGTGCAAGTACAAAACCATTCCCACGAGGATTGTTATTTTTATTTAGAATTAATTTTCCAAATTAAATTGCAAAATTGTCATAGATTTGCAATGTTGAATAGAGATATATATAATGAAAATGTTAGGGTTTTGACATCCACCACAAATCAGACTAATTAAGATAATATTATGCCAATGTTCCAATCATATGGTATATTTAATACTTGTCAACCTAAGAGTATGATATTTACTCCCTAAGCTATTGATCTCACTAAGTAATGAATTAGGCATGGGGTGCGCTCGATCGCTGCCTTGCACTCAATCCTATGTCTTATGCGCTCGAGCCTGTTTCAGGTGCAATCGATCCCATACTCCAGTTTTTTCCAAATTTGATCTTTTATGCTCAAAACTTCCAAAACACTTCATTTTCCTTCAAACACCTAAAAAAGACAAAAACACAAAAAAGAAGTAAAACAACACAAAATAGCACAACTAAGAGATTAACACATATAAATTAAGGAGCTTAAATATGTATATTTTAGCACTTATCGCCGAACCACCCCCATGGCCAAAGCCACCCCCAAATGGCCAAACAGCACCCTCAAATTTTTATTTTTATTTTTTAATTTAATTAAATATAATTTTTTAACGTTTTTAATTTTTTTTTAAAAAATTATTTTTTGAATTAATTAATTTTATGGACAATGTCAAACTGTGATTGATCCTGACGTGGCATTCCGTCAAATTTTGAGCGGAATTTGGACGGAGGAACCATCTCCGTCTTTAGGCAAACCATAGGGACTTCCTGTGATAAAAAGTAAACTCTATGGGTCAAAAAATAAAGAAATTAAACCATAGAAGTGAATAAGGTATTTAACTCTAATATTAAACAAGGAAATAAAGTATTAGCCTAGGAGATAATATTATCTCAGAAGCTATGAGATAAAAATTATCTTTAGATGATTTGAACTTGAACATAGCGGATCTTGTTGCTGAGTTGATGACACATTTACTGAACGTGAGATAAGTCGTGAACTTGAGATAGGTCTTTATCTTTATCTCTAACAATCTTTATCTTAAAGAGTTAGAGGTGTTCACATAAATGTGTTCATGTAGGTTTGGCTATTTATTGAATTAGCAGTAGGGAATAATCATTAAAGAAATTTATCAAACACATTGTGTGTAAACGGTGAATTCCTACCTCGAGTGGAGTACTATCAATCAAATTTCCTTTTTCGATTTCGATATTCATCCATAATCCATCACCACCACAACTATAACCTATTATTAACAACACAAGATTTTGTTGAAAGAAAACTCTTTGAATATGTCAAAGGGAAAAATCACTTCCGAGCAATCAAATCTAAAAAATTGCTATCATGAAGAAGACCATAATACAGACACGGACACTTACAACCTTTGTAACACAAAGACTTAGTATGCCAACAAGCTTGTACTTGCCTCCGTTCTAGCTTCTCATTAGGCAATTTTTTTCGAGTGCCTTTTCTTACCGACTCACCTGTAGATTTCTTTGCAGTTAAAAGATGAGCCATGATGTGGTTTGAAACACATAAGCAAAACATCAAGAGCGAGAAAGCTCAAATCTTTTAACAAATTTTCTCTTGGAAAGAATGTGCATGAAGCACCTCTAGAAAGTGTCTCTCATTGCTTAAACCTAGAAATGGTAATCAAAAAATATGAGGTACAAGAAACTACACAAATGCCTACAGATTTGTGCAGATCACGGTGACACATCGAGACGGGAGAATTGGCGTCAAGGCGGTAGCTAAGCTTTCATCGCTAACTTTATGAAATTTCATAGCTTTTGGTAAGCGCCGTCAAGACTGGCTTCTGACATGGCAAGGAAGAAACTTTTTGTGGCTCCCCGTCACGTCTACGCCTTGACGTGCTTCTGAGTTCTGACGTTGCAATGTCGTGAGCTCTTCCATCT
>NC_081551.1:10027118-10029984 GCF_901000735.1 Corylus avellana | reverse complement strand
TTTGAAATGTGTGTAATTTTTTTTGTCTGAAATCCTGAGTACACAGTGCCAGCACTGTAGCTGGAACAGTACCGTTCCAGCTACAGTGCTGGCCCATTCCGTTCGCAAACAGAGCCTATGGCTCCCCAACTTATGTCCACCTGACGTGGTAAGGCAGTGAGCTTTCTATAGGCCCAAGTCAAGTCCACATCGTGACGTGCTTATGAAGGCAATCACCGAACACTTAGAAGATGAAAATATTTACGAGTAAGATTTTGAAACGTGCATAGAATAAGGTTAATTTCTAAAATGTAACATTTTCTAAACCCAAGAAAATATGTTTTCTTAAAAAACTATATGGTAACATTTTCTCATTCCAGCAACCCCTTTAAATTTTAAAACATTTCGAATAATGTTTTCTCTCCTCAAAAAAACAAAAAATAAAACAAAAATAAAAAAAGAAAAAAAGAAAAAAGAAAAGTCATGTTGAATAATATTTGAGGCATTTCTAATCGAATATTGTTGTATAGACGGTCCCATAAGGTGATCTCTTTCACATCAACAAGACCCTTTTATCTTCCCATACAGCTTTCAAGTGATCAAAACCACGTACACATAATTTGAAGCAAGTGTATCATTCTTTGTTTTTTTCCTTCAGTTTTCCCATGAGAGAATCATTTTATTTTCCAATAGCTAGATATATCAAACACTTTGACTATATTGCGAGTAGTAAGACTATATTTATGGTCTAAACTTGTCTCTTTAGACTCTTTTTATTGGTAGTAACACGTGTAAAATGTATGGACAATATGAACAAAACATACTAAGATGATTAGCTAGAAGTCTAGAAATACACCAAACATGAAAATCGCATGTTCTCAAATGTGACATTCTTGGGAATTCATATTCCCCAACATCATATTATTAAAAAGGTGGACATTAAAAAAATATATATATGTTCTGCAAACATTTTACTTATGTGTCAAGCAATGGGAGTTTTTCCGCACTCCAACCAAAAATTAGTGCTTGCAGAAACATTTAAGATATTAATTAGCAAAATCCAATGCTTTACATGTAAGGGAAAATGACTAATAAAGAAAATCCTCAAAGCACTACAAAAAAAAATAGTGTTTTTTTGACGTGGCTATAATAGTAGAATTTTTGACATGTCACTAATTATTGACCTGTCAAAATCCACACATCAATATATAATTTATTGACACGTTAAAGTTGCCAAGTCAGTAATTATTGACTTGGCAAAGTACACACGTCAGTAATTTTAAAACATTGCTGACGTGTCCAATCTTATAGTACACACAGGTCAATAATTACTGACATGTCGTTAGTTAACTTAACGGAAATCCATGTCACTGATACGTGGACCAATTAAAATTCGACACCTAGCGTAAGTGGCCACATCATTAGTAATGACGAAGCCACCTAATTAAATTTTTTATTTAAAAAAAATTAAAAATAAAAAAATTTGGGGGTGGCCAAAGGGCAGGGTACTAGGGGTGGCCAGGCCACCCTCAAATGGCCAAGGGGGGCCACCCCCCCAAATTTCTTTTTCTTTTTTTTTTTTTTGAAAAAGTATATATATATATATATATATATATATATAAAATAAAAAATTTAATTAGGTGGCTACGTCATCATTGATGATGTGGCCACTTATGCTAGGCGTCAAATTTTAATTGGTCCGCGTGTCAGTGACGTGAACTTCCGTTAAGTCAACTAACGATCAATGGATAGAATGACCAATTTGGTCTTTATCAAAATCACATGTACCTCTTGTGATACAAATCAAAACCTAGCGGAAAAAAATAAAGTGTCCAAACCCTAGAGAGGTTTTTAGTATTTAACTCTTTACAATATTGTAAATTGTAATTATTAATTAAGAGGGATTAATTATAATCTTGTTAATTTATATTTATTATGTGTTTAAAAAAAGGATATTAGGTAATTAAGAATAATTGGTATACCCTATATATGTGTATATAATTATATATATCATTGTAGTTTAGGGTTAGAATTAATTAAATAACTTATTGTATATAGAGAGATTAAATTGAATTTTTAGGGCTTTAAATGTCGTATATTTTTGTACAAAGTTACCTATGGGGACTTCTATTCTCGACCTGTAACTAATAATTACTATATATAGCAAATGTTACTTCATTTTATAAATCTCAAGAAGACTTTTGGTTATTTTAATGTTTCTCTTTTCAACACTCGCATTGGAAAAATATGACCATTTCGAAAAATGACAATTGAGAAAATATAACTGTTAGCGTTGGAAAAATAAGATGGTTAGAAAGATCATGAATATTTGCAATATTATGAGTGTCGACAAGAATATAATAATAATGAGGAGAAATTTAACTTAATCTCTCTAAATTTCAGCACTTTTGCATTAATTATTCCCCTAAACTTAAAAACTTTCAATTAATGTATCCAACAATAAAAAGTTCTTAATGTGACTAATTCGTTAAGATTTTATGTTAATTTCTAAAAATAAAAATAAAATAAAATAAAAATAAAAATTGTTGTCAAGCTGACCCACGGTCAAGCTGTGTTAATTAATACCATTTTCTTTAAAGAATTTTTAATAATTTTTAAATACATATGTATAGAGGACATTTCACTTATACTCCATTTGCTTTCACCCCAAATTGTACCGGTAAGGATGACATTGCAAAAATTTTAAAAATTGATACATTAAATTGAAAAGTTTTTCATAATAATGATTGAACAAGTGCTAAAAATTCATAAATTTTCAAATGAAGATTTTCCTATTAATAATAGTAATAATTAAAAAAAACAAACGAAATATATAAAATTATATATATATGTATATATATAATTATAAATTTAAAATAATCCCTTT
>NC_081551.1:10011478-10026944 GCF_901000735.1 Corylus avellana | reverse complement strand
CCTCCTTTTCCTTCCCCCATTTTTTTCCCCATCTTGCCCTGCACGCAACTCCCTTCTTCTTCCTCTCTCTTCTTTCCTTCTTTTCTCCTCCCCACCAGTCGTTGGCCTCACTGTCAAGCTTCCCTCTCAAGTTCACTCTCCCATCCATTGGGCAGTACGTCGTTCTCTCTCCCTCTCTAGCTCATACAAGCTCCTCGCAAGTATTTTAATATGTATGCTATGCATGCATGTTAATTTCTGTTTTATATATATATATATTTACTATAAATATACCTATTTCAGTGTGTATATCTCCATTTTTCTGTTTCGGGATTAGTATTTTTGTTAGTTTCCTTGAAACTTCTAGGAAGAAAAATGAAATAAAAAAGAACACTTCAACCTCATTTAATTAAGAAACCTCAACTCGCTCTCTCCCTGAGCTCCTCTAGAACCTATGTTCTTTTTCTTTCCCTTTTCTTTCCTTCTTCTCTTTGCTCTTCTCATTCTCTTTGATTATGGATTTCTCAACTCAAGAACTAGATTCCTTTATTGCTCAGACAGCTGCACTAACCTGGGAGGACCCTTCCTCTCAACTAGAAACACTTTCCCCTAAACTCGTTAATGATGAACTTCTACCTTTGGTAGGACAGGTCATCTCCCAAAAAACACAAAACCATCAATCTGTTAATGCTAGCCTGATCAAAGCTTGGTTCTTTGCCCTCCCCTTTTCATTTGTTGTTCTTGGCCCAAACACTTTTCTGTTTAAATTTTCTGAGAAGGAACACATATCCAGAATCCTCAAACAAGTCTGGAATGTAAATGGTTTCTTACTAGCTTTACAAGTTTGGTCTCCCACAGCCACTTTAGGTGAACTTTCCCTTAAAGAAGTACCTTTCTGGATTCAAGTTCATGGGCTTCCTCTACACAACATGCCTATCAAAAATGCCATTGCTATTGGTAAAGGATTGGGCCACCTTGTGAAGGTTGAAGATGCTAGTGGTGTTGATACCACCTTCCGTAGCTATCTAAGGCTCCTTGTTGAAATTGATGTCAAGAAGCCTTTGAATCCTGGTTTTCCCTTCACGAGAAATGATGGAACTTCCACTTTGGGTTTAGTCTGAAGTATGAAAGGTTGGATGTCTATTACATGCATTATGGTTTGATTGGTCACAAACAATTTTCTTGCCAAGCCTCTCAAGTTGGCAGAGTTTCGTCCAGGTACAAAATCTCTCTCAAAGTTACCATTTTTTCAAACTTGCTCTCTCCTTCAGCTATCACTCATCATGAGGGGAAAAGCTTTGTTTCTTCTTCCCCAGTTTTAGGTCTCAGAATTGATCCCACACAGCCATGCATGACCAGCTCTCAACCCCATGCAAACCAGCTAGAAATCTGCCTCAATCCTCACAACTCCCTAACACCTTAACAACCTTCTCTCTTGTCCCAAAACTCAAGGTCTGTTTCCTCCCTTACACAAGACACCCCCTCACAAAATATCTGTACTCCAATCCCACCTACCGCCGCAAGATTGGACACCCCTCTTGAAAATACTTTAAATGTCTTATCCTTGTTTCAAAAACCTATTCAACTTTTTTCCCCTAAGCATTCCCCCTCAACTAGCATGTTAGTTTCCAACCAATCTTTGGATCCCAACTCTATGGACCTAACCCAATATGGACCCACTGATCTCCCTTTATCAGACCAAGCCCATAACTCCCAACTTAAGCCCATTCCTTCTGAAAATTTAAACTCTACGGCTACTATCAACACCCCCAACTTCCTTTCTATTCCCGTCAAATCCTTTTCCACTTCAATCAAACACACCAAGCACACAAGGAAATCTCCCCATAATACCCATCCCCCAAAAGAACCCTCCTTGTCATCTCTAGATAATCCTTCCCCTAGCCCTCCTTCATCTCCCTCCCTCCAGGTCAATAGGAAAAGGACTAGAATTTCTGATATGATCTCTCCTTATAAAAATGACCTGGTGCTACCTCTGAAAATGCTAACTCTCCAGACTCGTCCCTTTCTCAAACTCCTATGCTCACACCACGTTCTGCTGGAAAACTCCCAGCTAGGTCCTTGTTCAAAGCTGCTAAAAAAGGGAAAAACAAATTGGTTTCAGTAGTTGTGACTGCTGAAGTTGAATCTGTGAAGAGGGGGGGCTTTGTCAAGCCTCCCCAGCACCAATGAAAATTTTATCCTGGAACTAGAAGGGGTTTTCTCGTCCTACTGCAGTTCAAAGTTTGAGGATGTTGATCCTTGATCAATCTTCTGATGTTCTTTTCCTCTCAAAAACTAAATCCCCCCCCCCCCAAGGCTTGGCTTCTTTCTTATGTCTCAAGTTGCTTCCCCTGGTACTAGTGGTGGTTTGGTTCTCCCTTGGTGTCCAGGAGTGGACCTTGAATGTTTTATAACCAATAAGAATAATATTTCTACTTGGTGCTTTTCTGATCCTCCTCACTCTCCTTGGATTCTCTCTTGTGTGTATGGTCCTCGTGATAGAAGAGATAAAATGGCGTTCTAGGACTCTTTTGCCTCTGTTGGTGATCTTTTTGAAGCCTCTTGGCTGTATATAGGTGATTTTAATTCTGTTTTGGATCAATCTGAGAAGCTTGGTGGGAGACATGTAGCTAGCTCTTCCCTCTGCCCCTTTAGAAGCTTCATTGATCGTTTTGGTATGATTGATATAGGGTTTGTTGGAAATCCTTTCACTTGGTGCAACAATAGGCAAGGAATGGATACAATCCAGGAAAGGTTGGATAGAGGTTTGGATTCTCCAAATTTGGTTCATCTTTACCCTGTATACTCCTTGCTCCACCTCCCTGCTCACAACTCTGACCATTACCCCATCTCCTTAAACACCAACAACACTTCCCTTTTCCTTCTTAGACCCTTTAGGTTTGAGGAATTTTGGACCAAAGACTCTTCTTGTGGTCAGATTATAGAAGCTGCTTGGCAAAAATTTGTTCCTGGTAACCCTGCCACTTGCCTTCCTTAGAAACTCAAAAATACCAAATCAGCCTTATTGAAATGGAACTCTCAACATTTTGGTAACATCCAAAAAAAGATTAAGGCTACTCTCTTCCTTTTAGACTCTTTCCAACAATCTCCTCCCTCTCCCTCCACTTTTGATCAGGAAATTAGTTTGAAGTTGGAATTGGAGAATCTCCTCAGTAAGGAAGAAATCATCTGGTGCTCTAAATCTAGAGAAACCTGGTTGACTTGCAAGGACCTCAATACTAAGTATTTCCACACTTCTACTCTTATCAGGAGAAGATCCAATGCTGTGAGCTTTCTCAAGTTGGATTCTGGTGATTGGGTTTCTTCAAGAGCAGATATTGGTGGGAATTTCTTTGCTCACTTCTCAACCCTCTTTACTTCTTCTAATTCCCCCATTGAAGCTGAAATGCTGGATTTATTCTCTCCTATCATCACTAAGGAGGAGAATGTCTCTTTATGCTCTACCCCCTCTGAGGAAGAAATTTTTCAAGCTTTATCAAGTATTGGCCCCACTAAAGCTCCTGGTCCAGATGGTTTTACTGCCCTTTTTTACAAGAAATACTGGTGTCATGTCAAAGTGGATGTCCTGCAATGCATTTGGAATTTCTTTGAGAACAACTTTCTTTTGAGGGATCAGAATTACACTTTTATAGCCTTCGTTCCCAAGATAAGTGGCTCTCACACTGCTCATCAATTCAAACCTATAAGCCTCTACAACATAGTCTATAAGATCATTACTAAAATCTTGGCTAACAAACTGAAGTTCCTTCTTCCCAAGATCATTTCTCCTCTACAGTCTGCTTTTGTTCCCAAGAGGAATATCCAAGACAATACGATTCTGGCTCATGAGCTCCTTCATACTTTCAAATCCAAGAGAGGCAAAGGTGGATACATGTTTCTCAATATGGATATGGAGAAGGCTTTTGATAGAATGGAGTGGGAATTTCTCTTGTCTATTATGGAAAAATTGGGGTTTAGCCCCATTTGGATCTCCTCTTCCTCTTTCTCCATTCTTCTTAATGGAAGCCCTTTTGGTAATTTCTCCCCTGAAAGAGGGTTGAGACAAGGAGATCCCCTTTCTCCTTTCCTCTTTATTTTGGGTTCTGAAGTCTTCTCTAGGCTTATGTTCAAAGAGGAAAGAAATGGTTCTATAAAAGGTCTTCGGATTGCTAGGAACTGCATTGCTATTCATCATCTGTTGTTTGCAGATGATCTTCTAATTTTTGGGAAAGCTACTGTCTCTGAAGATGTTTGCATTAAATCTTGTCTGGAGATGGTCTGGTCAGTCCATCAATGCTGCAAATCTTCCATTTGTTTCAGCAAGAACACCTATCCCTCCACTTCTTCAGCTATCTCCAACATTATTCCTTATCCTACTAATCCTTCCACCTCTCTTTATCTTGGCCTCCCTATTCTGATGGGGAATTCTAAGAAAAGAGCTTTTAGAGGTCTTCTTGACAAGGTTCACAGTAGAGTTGAAGGTTGGAGAGCAAAAACTTTATCTCAAGCTGGCAAGTTGGTTCTAATCAAATCAGTGGCTGCTACTCTTCCCTCTTATGCCATGAGCTCTTTCTTGCTTCCCATTAGTCTTTGCTCTGAACTTGACAAGATCTTCAAAAAATTTTGGTGGGGTTTTCCCCCTAAAAAAACCAGAAACCTTTCTCTGAAGGCTTGGGACTCTTTTTGTCTTCCGAAGGAGTTAGGAGGCTTGGGTATCAAAAAAATGAGAGAAATTAACTTGGCCCTCATCTCCAAGTTAGGTTGGAAAATTCACTTAAATGTAGACTCTTTGTGGGTAGCTCATTTGCGAGGTAAGTATCTCCACTCTTGTTCTTTTCTCTCCCTCCCTTCCCTTTCTTCTTCCTCCTCCTCCTCGTTATGGAAATGCATCCTTAAACTCATTTTTTTATCTCTCAAGGTGCCTATAACAGAATTCATAGCTCCTCCTCTCTCCCTATTTGGAGCTCCTCTTGGATCCCTACCATTCCTTCTTTCTCTCCTTCTGCCTCCCCTCTTTTGTTGCTTCTTCTTCCCAATCTTATAGTCTTTGATCTTTTCTGTTATGATCCTCTTTCCTCTACTTTTTCTCGGAATTTTCCTTTCCTTCATTTTCTTTTTGATTTTGTTAGTGTTAGGGAGATCTTAAAAATCAAATATACCCCTCTCACTTTGGATGAGCATATCTGGACCCCCTTTGCTAATGGTTCCTTCTCTTCTAAATCTGCATATAAACTCATTACCAGCTCGAGAACTTCAGCTAGGTTTTCCCCTCTTTCTTCCAGCCATTGGAAGCTACTCTGGAAACTTAAGCTATATGACAGACTGAAACTCTTCCTTTGGAAAATTGCTTGGGACATAGTCTCCTCCAAGATTAGGTTAAATGCTATTTTTGCCATTCCTCCTGCTAATTTAATTTGCCCTCTATGCAATGTGGAAGAGGATTCACTTTCTCACCTCTTCTTCAGATGCTCCTTCGCTAGAATATCTTGGAGATCCCCTCACTGGCCTCTGGACTCGTTGAAATGGTCCTCTCTTAGTCTTCCTTATTGGATAAAAGGTATTTTAACTCCTCATAGTTCTTTTGGTATTCCTCTTGCAGATCCACATTTGTTCCAAATCTATGCTGCTGTTCTTTGTGATTTGCTTCGGTTTTCTAGAAACCAAGCTATTCATAATGGTGTTATCCCTGAAGCCTCCAAGCTGGCTGCAAAAATCAACAGGATTTCCTTGGAACACTATGCAGCTTGGACTTCTTCTTCTTAACCAGTGAGAGAGCTTTGGACGACTCCTCCAACAGGCATCTTCAAGGTGAATTTTGATACAGCCACAAGAGAGAGCTTCTCTGTTCAAGCAGCTGTTTGCAGAGATTCTAAAGGCAGATTATCAAAATCTTCTCCCAAGTCAGGCCTTCTTGTAATCCTACCTATGGTGAAGCTCAAGCAGCCCTCTTGGCAGCTTCTTTGCATCTTGATAATTTCATTTTAGAAGGAGACTCCTCTATTGTTATCTTAGCTTTACAGCATCCTACTAATGTCTTGGATTGGCATATTGATCATGTAATTACTGACACTATTTCTCTAACTCCGGCCTCCTCTCTTTGGGAGGCCAGAAAAGTTAACAGAAATGCAAACTTCCGCGCCCATCATGTAGCATATAGAACCGCGGCAAGGGTTATCTCGGGCTGCATTCCCTCTTTATTTTCCCCTCTCTCTATGTCCATCCTTAGTGGAAAAGATCCACCTCCTTCTTTCCCCTCCTTGCGACAGTTTTGTTCAGTAGGTTCTTTTCTATGAAGTGGCTTGTTACAAAAAAAAAAACCATTTTTTCAATCAAAAAAATCCCATTTTTGAAATAGGTAAGAGCGAAGCTTTAGTATATATATGTAATATATATTTATGTATATTACATTTCGGTAATTTTTGTTTGAAATAGGTATATTTACATATTTATTTGTTTGAAATAGGTAATTTTTGTTTGTCAATTTGTTTGTATGTGAATGTGGTATGATTGTTATTTTTGAACATGTATGGATGCAAAATATAAGGCAATTTGTATTAGGTTTTATATATATATATTTTGTGATTCTTGTGCTATTTTTACAACCACTAATTAACCTAGATTTATATTATTTAGGATCCCCATATATGAGCAATTTTACATATCAATTTCGACTTTAATTTTGTTTAGGTACATTTATCAAATTTATATGATGTCATACTACTTCAATTAACATTGTAGAAGAAGGAGATTAAACCTAGAAACGTAAGGACTAAATTTGGACTAGTTTTGATTATGTTAATTTAATAAATTTGGACTAAATTTAGCAATTATTAAAAAAAAAAAACCAAATAAAACAATACAAACCAAGTAACCTAGTTATATTTTCTTAATTTAGTGTCCCCTAATATAATTTAATTGGAAGTTCCCATGCCAAATGCCTTTAAATTTGTACTAGTTTTAAATTTCTTTTGAGGTTTTGCACTTTACATTATGTAAGTCTTAAAAAAATATTAAAAAACAACAAAGTTTTAAATCATAAGATACGCTTCCATCAAAGTTTTAATTAGCAGTCTTTTACATGTATTTATTTTACCCTCCATGTGAATTAAAAGACCACAATCCTCTTTCCAAAAGAAGATAAAAAATACCACTAGGTTAAAAATTCGCAAATAAAAAATAAAAAATTATGACTACGACCATACAAGCCCTATAAAATCAATCTAGAATGTAAGTATCCGTATCCATCAAAAGAAAGAACAAAAAAAAAATCTCTTTTCACCCACAAGCTTGCTTTCTTTTCAATATCTGCTTGTGAAAATTTGAATGCTTCCGATTATCAAAAGTTGGACTCTTAACCGGACGATACTCCGCCACCAACCTGCCGGACTTGTACCGCACCCCACATGCATTGCACAACGTCTTCGGCCCCGACGGACCCTCCCGCCATTGCGGCGTCTTCTCAGTCTTGCAGTGCCTGCACCTTCTCTTTTTAATATTTTCCGCCCAACTCTCTGCCCACCTTTGTTTTTTTTTATTGGAACATTCCTCTATATTCTCTGCCCATTTCTCCGTCATACTTTGTTTTCTATTGGACCATTCCCGCCAACTCGACCATTCACGACCACAAGTCCGGTTAGTCCTAGGTTTCTTTTTCGGAAAAACGCTAATAAGGTTAACCATACGATTTATATTCGCAACACTACTATCAGAATCTTGTAAAGCAATCCGCTTTGTTTCTCGGGCTACCTTCTCCGGCACGATATCATCCTTGGCAACACTATTATCATAATCTTGTAAAACAACCCTTTTCTTTGTTGCTCTGGTTACTTTCTCCCGCGGGATATCTCCGAAATCACTTACAATTATAAGATCATCAATAAAAGATGGAAACATGTCAATGTCTTCCAAACTGTCTTGCGGGACACACAGAGGATATGCATAAGGATCTCCCATACCACAGCTGCCGTCGCAAACAGCCATTGTTAAAAAAAAACACAAGGAAAAACATTCAATCATGGTAAATCCTGCGATAAATAGGAAGAGAGCAGCAGGAGACATATAAGGAAGGATATATAAACTGATTCTTGCTTCGTTGAGAACTTAATTACATTAATGTTTCGGCGAAGATCACAAATTGGAATATTCAAAACGTGTTCCTTTTTTACATGCATTTTCTATATATCGTGTTTTAATTGACTTTTTATATCCGCCATTTCAAAAATAAAAGTATTAACCATTATTTAAAATAAATCTTGTAGAATAAGGCAAATCGACAATTTGTTACGCGTAAATCTCTGAGACATTTCATAACTCAAACCAAAATGAAATTCCTAATAATAGAACAATTTCATTGCCTTTAAGGGTATAAATAGTAAAAGTTTACAATTTATTAAATAAAAGGAAAAATTATAGTTTACCCCTCCAAAGTTGACAGTTTTTCAATTCAAACACTAAAGTTTCAATTTTTGTAATCCACTCCCCCAAAATTTCAAATTTTTGCAATTTGACCAATTGTATCCAAAACTTCCCATATTGCCCATAATTTTTATTTTTTTTATTTTTTACAAAAATTTTTTAAAAAAAAATAAAAAAATTCAGGGTGGCTATGGCCACCCCTTTGGCCATTTGGCCATTTTTGCACCTGCAATTTTTTTTTTTTCATAAAAAATAAAAAACAGGGGCAATATGGAAATTTTGGGATAATATTGGTCGAATTGAAAAAAATTGAAATTTTGTGGGGGTGGATTGCAAAAATTGAAACTTTGGTGTTCGAATTGAAAAACGCTATCAATTTTGAGGGGGTAAACTGTAATTTTCCCTATATAAAACCTACTATTTCTAATTAATTATTTTTAAAAAAAAATTCTAATAATTTGAAAGGATTTTGCTACTATATTAGGGTCTGCTTGAGATTGCGGTTTCAATAAGTGTCATTTTAAAAATTATATTTTTAAAATTGTTACTTTTTAAAATCGTAAAAGGTTTTGGTCAAACATGTTAAAAAAAATATTTTTTTATCAAATATTTATTATATGAAATTATAATTTTGGTTTAAATTTGAGCTTTTTCAAATATGCACCTCCTAAGCTACTTACAGAAATAGCAAATTTTTTTCCTATTTTAGATCAAGTATTTTTTCAATCACAATAACAAACACCTTACGCGATATCTTTTAAAAATACTGATTATTATTACGAAATCGTAATCACCAACTCAGGATGGATAAAAAATTAATTAATTAATTAATTATAGTGGCCTTCCACTACCTCATGTTTTTCTTTTGGACGAACAAGCCACAGAAATATTATGGATTTAATGACAAATTTTTTAAATTAGAAGTTTGGAAATTTTACAGCGGATGATCCCGACGCGTTAGTGAAGAATAATTTTTGACATACGTGGCAGTTGCTTATTTGATAGAATACGTGTATCTTGTGTATTTTGATCCACGTAATTTACTCGTATCCAAAACCGCGTATAAATCAAATGTACGTTAACCTAGTTGATAAGAATTCAAATTTTAATTACTGATAAAACTAAACTTAATTAAACCAAATCCTAATCTTAATTAACGTAATCTTTATTAAATTTAATTAGAATCTAACGTAATCTTAACCCAATTCGTAACATTCTTCCATTCTTTAAATAGACACTGTCCACATGTTTGGTCTGCGGCCCATTATTCAAAATTATGTCTTTTTGCTAAGCGAAATAAGTGGGCCTGTTTGAGGCCCATTACATTAAATTGGCATTTATCTTTAAAGCATGAACATTAATTTTAGAAAGTAAATTGTTATTTTAGCCTGCTCTGAGAACCTATGAATGATTTGTCATTTAAGCCAACTACAAGGATCGATTTTGTATTTATCCCACAAATATAAACCATTATTGTATCTCAACCAGGCCTTGAATTCTTCTAATATAAAAATGGGCCTTGTAGCAGCCCAAGTTGCAGGGCTTGTGGACCGTGAGATCTCATAGTCCTAAGCAATTATCTGGACAAATCGTTTTAGGATTTCTTTTGATTCCCTTTGATATCTCTTTTTAGTTTTACCATCTCGTATGTTGTAGGGCATAGCTGTACACATTATTTCATCCAAGGGCGATTGATCTGGCGCATAATGTAAACGCTAGATTTATAAAACGCCTGGAATTTTTTTTTTATTTTTTTTTTTTGGTAGTGACAATCAGTTAGAGAAAAAACACTACATTTTCCATGGAATCGGATTGGGCATTTGAAAGTAAAGGCCCAAAAAAAAAAAAACTTAATGGGTATGTGAGTATGTCCCAAAAAAATTAAGAGTAGGGCCAAAATTTTTTATTAGATAGGGCCAAAAATTTTAAAAATTGGGCCAAAAAAATATTTTTGGGGGCCAAATGACTAAAATTAAAAATTTATTATAATTTTTTTTTTTCCTTATTTTGGGGGGAGGGGGTGGGGCATGGCCTACCCTAGTCCCCCTCCCTCCATTACTACTTCTATGGCTATTATAGCTTAAAGTGACCATAGTTGCACTTATTCGCTTGGAACTAAAAATGGACGCACTCACAGACAAGGGTCACCCCCAGTTTTGTAATTTTGTTATTAACTATGCTTTTAAAATTGTATTTGAAACAAAATTTTAGCTTGGCCCCTAGCCCAAAAGAAAGCCGTCCAACAAATTTTTGTTTGGCTTAAACCCATAAAAAACAATACATAATTTTTAAGAATGCATTGAGCCTCTTATACCTAAATAATTTTTTTTTTTTTTTTTTTTTTCTTCTAGTTGCCAACGCCACTTCCAATCATAGATGATTTTAGGAATTTAGGATGTTGGGTCATAGATCAACCCATTAAATGCCCGGCAATCCCCGAGCCCAGTCTAAGCATGGAAAGGTCCAAGCCCAGTAAGGATTCGGGCAACCAGGCGCAAGACCCCGAGATCCGAGACCTAAAGATCTGAGACCTACAGGTCCTCCGAAACAAACTCAGGACACACAGGTCTCAGTAGCAAGAATAACTCGGATATCTTAGGAGATACAGTTGTTAAATAGATAAGTGATCTTATCCATACAAAAGCTATCACATCTATCTAAAATACAAATATTCAAATTAAGTGATACATGTAACCACCAAATCTTACAATCTTAATCCCCTAAGATCTCAGTAAGGATAACCACTCAAATCTCTCGTTAGTAACTGCATCGCAGAAACTCAGGGAAGATTAAGTCATTGGTTAGGGGACTTCCACTACTTCATGCCTATAAAAGACGGATCATTTCTTTATATTTGGGTAAGCGTAACTTTGGCTCTTAAGCTTTCCTTTGTTGCTTATACTCTCTCTTTCAAATTTTGACTTAGGCATCGGAGTGTCCCTGCCGGCTCACCCCGGTCTCTTCGATCCTTCTCTTTTTCTTTGTTGGCAGGTGTGCCACGTTACCAGCAGGAAAATTGTGCTTGAACATAGGAGAACATCAAGTTCCATTTTAATAGGTGATTGAATTGAAAATTGAAATATTATAAGAAACAATTATTTTTGTATATTTTATTTTGCTTATGTTTTCTTAACACTAAATGGATACTAATTTTGTTTATATTAATATTAATATATTTATCCTTCATTTTTTGGCCCTCCTATTTTGATATATTTTTGATTTATACTTTAGCCCTTGTCGATAAAAAATTCCTAGTTCCGTGCATATCTGAACTACGTACATAGGAATAAAAACTGCATGCGCTTCTTTATGTCCGACTAAGTCATAGCTTGACTCAAGCCCAACAAGATATTAGCAGGACCCAAAGCAACTAATACTAATACATAGATGGTTTTCATTTTGAAAGTTGAACTCTTACACTAATATATGTCTAACTACTTTGAAGATTTTCTTGATACCACTAAACCACTACAACCGATAATAGACTATGTTCGCTTTAGTGCTGTTTCTTTGGGACACCCTTCCTAGAGAACTATCAAGGGAGAGACATCTCAAACTTTTATGGGTCAACCTCAACTACTATCATGGGCCTTGCCTTCAAGACAAGTTAGTTAAAATCATTCATACCCCGGGGCCGTGATAGTAGGAGATGACGTGGTCTTCGGGTGGATGGGTTGATTAGCATGAATAATAATTTTGTCATTACGAATCAATGTAGTGTGTAAGTTATGGCTACTAGTACTGAAAAAGCTAATAAAATATGGTGCGGGCTTGTGGATCCAATAAATATTTGTTAAGACAAATAGGGATTTAATAATACTAAACAGGATGAAAAATTTATAAAACTATGCATTCAAAACTGTCATTACATCACACCATTGTTTTATTGCTTTTTTTTTTTTTGTTTTTTTTCTAAGCAAAAAAGGTTGGAGGGGAAGGCCAATTATAGTTATCCTACTTAGGCGTGACCATAATAGCATCAACTTGCGAGGCGCCGCTTAGGAGGAGCCTAGACGGTGGGAACCGCAGGCGCTCCCTCAAGACCATTAGAGCCATAGCTTAACACCCACTCCCAGGGCATTAATGGGACTCAAGATGGCTAACACTAATAGGCTAAGGGATTTCCATTGTGAGAGTCGAACTCAAGCCCTGGTGCATGCCCAACCTTATGGGGATTCACTTGAAATCACTAAACTATCACCCTTGATGGTTGTTTATATATAAACATAAGGTTATATCTCGATAGACAAGAAATACAAAAACGACGTTGCATGTTAATTAAACTGCTGACACTACAAGAAAAATGGTCTTTAGCGAGCACATTTTTAGCGACAACCCAAATGTCGTCACTATTAAGAACCTATCAACAATGACAATTTCTAGCCATCGCTAATACTGGCAATCAAATTGTTTTCCCGTGCTAAAAGGCACACAAAAGTATTTACAACAAGATCTAGCCTATTTGCGACGACAATGTTCGTCACCAATAAGAATTCTTATTAGCAACATAGGATGTTGTTGTTGATGACTGATGAATTTATATGAAATTTTAAAAAACATATTAAAATCCACATTAGTGACTATTATAGTCGTAGCTATTTTTTTTTTTAATTTTAGGTAACTTCACTTAGACCCTTGAATTGTCACGCCTTTTGAAAACACCCCTCCAAAGTTTAAAAACTCTCACTTTGATGTATCAATCTTTTGATTTTCAATTACCCCCCTCCATTAGGATTTCCTAAAAATATTGGTGTATCAATATTTTCAGGGAAGTCATTTTACAAGAAAATGTTTTACGATGAAAACATTTTCCGGCGTTTGGCGCACGCACAAAAAATCACAAATATTTTTTATATTTTCATTTAATCATATTAACCTATAAAATGTAATTTTTATTCACAACTAAAAATTACCCACTGCAACTTACCCGGGACCCGCCCGGACCCGGCCTAGACCATATCGAGACCCCATCGAGATCAACCCGAGACCTTGGCAAGACCCCCCAAGACCCAATAGGGACATTTTCGTAATTTAGTGTTTAATATGATTTTGCATACACACCAAATACTTGATGTTGGGGACCCGCCTGATTTTCCGTATATGCCAAATACCGGAAAATGTTTACTAAGAAATCATTTTCAAGGAAAGTGTTTTCCACTGAAAATATTTTTCGACAAGTCTCGAGTGGGTCTTGGTCAAGTCTCGGTCAAGTCAGGGGTTGGTCTCGGCTGGTCCGGTCAGGTCCCAATCAAGTCCCGGGTGAATCCCCGTCAAGTCCAGGGTGGGTCCTGGGCTGGTCTCAAGTAGTCCTAGGCGTGTCCCAGTCAAATCTCGGGTAGGTCCCGGCGGAGTCCTAGGTAGGTCCCATTCAAGTTCCGGGCGGGTCCCGGGCAGGTCCCTATCAGGTCCCAGTCAAGTCCCGAACAGGTCCCGAGCAGGTCTCGGTCAAGTCCAGGTCGGGTCCCGGTGAAGTCCCTGGCTAGGCCTGGCGGGGTCCCAGGCAAGTCCCGGTCAAGTCCCAGGCGAATCCTGGGCCTGTCCCGGGCAGGTCCCAGGAGGGTTCTGGTCAAGTCCCGGGCAGGTTTTGATAGGGTTCCGACGGGGTTTCGTGCAAGTTCCGGACGGGTCCCGGTTAAGTCCCGGGCGGTTCCCGGTCAAGTCCCGGTGGGGTTCTGTGCGGGTCTTGATAAGGTTTATTAATTTGAGAATGAGATGCTTAAAGTCAAAAAAAGGTTTACAGTTTTGAAAACCGTAAATCATTTTCAGAAAATTAAAGAAGAATTTTCGGTCAAAGGGAAAATATTTTTCGTTGACTATTATTTTACGTCGCACTAAACACCCGAAAATAAGAAAAACATTTTTCGTAAATCATGTTACGACGAAATAAACAAAGCCTAAAACAAGATGAAAAATTTATAAGACTATGCATTCAAAACTGTCCTTACATCACACCATTGTTTTATTGTCTTATATATATATAACATAAGGTTATATCTCGATAGACAAGAAATACAAAAACGAGGTTGCATGTTAATTAAACTGCTGACACTACACGAAAAATGGTCTTTGGCACCACTAGAAGATGCCAAGTGGGAAGATGCCCATTCGCTCCACAAACGTTTCCCCAATTTTCAACCTTGAGGATAAGGTTGATCTTAAGGGGGCAGAAATGTTAAGATTCTCCTAAGGCAAGCGGCAATAAAGGACAACAAATATGGAGGATGGATAATAAACATGGAAAGGAAACAGTCATCATGAACTATCTTCCATCAATAAAATTCCCTACATAAACCAAATCCAAAATGGCAACACAATAAAATGGACTACACTCTTTGTACAACATCAATTAGTTTCCTATAAATGTAACCCTATAGCCGTAAGAATTGAATGAAATATCAACTGAGGTCTTGGTTCTTCTTAATTATTTTGGAAAACTTCATAAAACCTCCATGAACTTTCATACGTCTTGACATGACCTCTCAAAGTTTAAAAACTCTCAATTGCAACCTTCGAACTTCTAATTTAATGCAATCTCTCCCTTCCATTTGGGTTTGGCATTAAAACATACGATAAAATTGATGAAATGATGTTTATATCCCTGTAACTTTTATAAAATTTCAAATTTACCCTTAATATCAAATTAAAAATTAAGGTCATTATAAAAAAGAAGTGGTCCATGCTTGGGTCACAGGATGACCTAGTCGTGGGTTAGCAGACCCACTGCAGGGTTTGGTCGTGACCCACAGAGGTGGG
The DNA here is from genome assembly GCF_901000735.1 of Corylus avellana. NCBI lineage: Eukaryota > Viridiplantae > Streptophyta > Magnoliopsida > Fagales > Betulaceae > Corylus > Corylus avellana. Next base: position 10,011,797 of record NC_081551.1, on the reverse strand, counting down.
TCACCTTGTAACCCAATTTTTTTTTAAAGAAAAGTTGAGGGTATTTTTGGTATTGGTCATAGCTTCCGTTTGGATTTAGCGCCAAATTCTAATGAAGGAAGTAGATTTCATCAAATTAAAAGTCGAGTAGCGAAATTGACTGTTTTTAAACTTTGAAATGATCATGTCTAAACACGCGAAAATTCAAGAGGGCTTTGTGAAAGTTTCCCTTATTATTTTATTTCTAACTTATGAGATGCAAAAGTGCGAGTCCTCTTCTTCCTCAACCGGTAATGGAAGTGATGAAGCCATATTAAATTTGCAATATGCACAATAACTA
>NC_081551.1:9985041-10011378 GCF_901000735.1 Corylus avellana | reverse complement strand
AAATTTCAAATTTTTGCAATTTGACCAATTGTATCCAAAACTTCCCATATTGCCCATAATTTTTATTTTTTTTATTTTTTACAAAAATTTTTTAAAAAAAAATAAAAAAATTCAGGGTGGCTATGGCCACCCCTTTGGCCATTTGGCCATTTTTGCACCTGCAATTTTTTTTTTTTCATAAAAAATAAAAAACAGGGGCAATATGGAAATTTTGGGATAATATTGGTCGAATTGAAAAAAATTGAAATTTTGTGGGGGTGGATTGCAAAAATTGAAACTTTGGTGTTCGAATTGAAAAACGCTATCAATTTTGAGGGGGTAAACTGTAATTTTCCCTATATAAAACCTACTATTTCTAATTAATTATTTTTAAAAAAAAATTCTAATAATTTGAAAGGATTTTGCTACTATATTAGGGTCTGCTTGAGATTGCGGTTTCAATAAGTGTCATTTTAAAAATTATATTTTTAAAATTGTTACTTTTTAAAATCGTAAAAGGTTTTGGTCAAACATGTTAAAAAAAATATTTTTTTATCAAATATTTATTATATGAAATTATAATTTTGGTTTAAATTTGAGCTTTTTCAAATATGCACCTCCTAAGCTACTTACAGAAATAGCAAATTTTTTTCCTATTTTAGATCAAGTATTTTTTCAATCACAATAACAAACACCTTACGCGATATCTTTTAAAAATACTGATTATTATTACGAAATCGTAATCACCAACTCAGGATGGATAAAAAATTAATTAATTAATTAATTATAGTGGCCTTCCACTACCTCATGTTTTTCTTTTGGACGAACAAGCCACAGAAATATTATGGATTTAATGACAAATTTTTTAAATTAGAAGTTTGGAAATTTTACAGCGGATGATCCCGACGCGTTAGTGAAGAATAATTTTTGACATACGTGGCAGTTGCTTATTTGATAGAATACGTGTATCTTGTGTATTTTGATCCACGTAATTTACTCGTATCCAAAACCGCGTATAAATCAAATGTACGTTAACCTAGTTGATAAGAATTCAAATTTTAATTACTGATAAAACTAAACTTAATTAAACCAAATCCTAATCTTAATTAACGTAATCTTTATTAAATTTAATTAGAATCTAACGTAATCTTAACCCAATTCGTAACATTCTTCCATTCTTTAAATAGACACTGTCCACATGTTTGGTCTGCGGCCCATTATTCAAAATTATGTCTTTTTGCTAAGCGAAATAAGTGGGCCTGTTTGAGGTCCATTATATTAAATTGGCATTTATCTTTAAAGCATGAACATTGATTTTAGAAAGTAAATTGTTATTTTAGCTTACTCTGAGAACCTATAAATTGATTTGTCATTTAAGCCAATCACAAGGATCGATTTTGCATTTACTCCTAAAATATAAACCATTATTGTATCTCAACCAAGCCTTGAATTCTTCTAAATTAAAAATGGGCCTTGTAGCAGCCCAAGTTGCAGGGCTTGTGGACCGTGAGATCTCATAGCCCTAAGCAATTATCTGGACAAATCGTTTTAGGATTTCTTTTGATTCCCTTTGATATCTCTTTTTAGTTTTACCATCTCGTATGTTGTAGGGCATAGCTGTACACATTATTTCATCCAAGGGCGATTGATCTGGCGAATAATGTAAACGCTACATTTATAAACGCCTGGAATTGTTTTTTTTTTTTTTTTTTTTGGTAGTGACAATCAATTAGAGAAGAAACACTACATTTTCCATGGAATCGAATTGGGCATGCCTTCTGAAACACCTTTCTTGTTTGATTCTGGACAAATTCTTAACACTGACGAAACCAGAAAATTTTATAGGAGGGGCTAGCCAAATTTTTTTTTTTTTCTTTTTTTTTTTGGTTCTTTAGAATTTTTTTATTAAAAAAAAAAAATTATTGTTGTCTTTTATGAACTAAAAGACTACCTAAGTACCAAAAAGTGGGCATTTGAAAGTAAAGGCCAAAAAAAAAAAAAACTTAATGGGTATGTGAGTATGTCCCAAAAAAATTAAGAGTAGGGCCAAAATTTTTTATTAGATAGGGCCAAAAAAATTAAAAATTGGGCCAAAAAAATATTTTTGGGGGCCAAATGACTAAAATTAAAAATTTATTATAATTTTTTTTTTTTTTTCCTTATTTTGGGGGGGAGGGGGTGGGGCATGGCCTACCCTAGTCCCCCTCCCTCCGTTACTACTTCTATGGCTATAATAGCTTAAAGTGACCATAGTTGCACTTATTCGCTTGGAACTAAAAATGGACGCACTCACAGACAAGGGTCACCCCCAGTTTTGTAATTTTGTTATTAACTATGCTTTTAAAATTGTATTTGAAACAAAATTTTAGCTTAGCCCCTAGCCCAAAAGAAAGCCGTCCAACAAATTTTTGTTTGGCTTAAACCCTTAAAAAACAATACATAATTTTTAAGAATGCATTGAGCCTCTCATACCTAAATTTTTTTTTTTTTTTTTTTTTTTTTTTGCCAACGCCACTTCCAATCATAGATGATTTTAGGAATTTAGGATGTTGGGTCATAGATCAACCCATTAAATGCCCGGCAATCCTCGGGCCTAGTCTAAGCATGAAAAGGTCCAAGCCCAGTAAGGATTTGGGCAACCAGGCGCAAGACCCCGAGATCCGAGACCTACAGATCTGAGACCTACAGGTCCTCCGAAACAAACTCAGGACACACAGGTCTCAATAGCAAGGATAACTCGGATATCTTAGGAGATACAGTTGTTAAATAGATAAGTGATCTTATCCATACAAAAGCTATCACATCTATCTAAAATACAAATATTCAAATTAAGTGATACATGTAACCACCAAATCTTACGATCTTAATCCCCTAAGATCTCAATAAGGATAACCACTCAAATCCCTCGTTAGTAACTGCATCGCAGAAACTCAGGGAAGATTAAGTCATTTTAATAGGTGATTGAATTGAAAATTGAAATATTATAAGAAACAATTATTTTTGTATATTTTATTTTGCTTATGTTTTCTTAACACTAAATGGATACTAATTTTGTTTATATTAATATTAATATATTTATCCTTCATTTTTTGGCCCTCCTATTTTGATATATTTTTCATTTATACTTTAGCCCTTGTCGATAAAAATTCCTAGTTCCGTCCATATCTGAACTACGTACATAGGAATGACCTAAAGGGTAAAAACCGCATGCGCTTCTTTATGTTCGACTAAGTCATAGCTTGACTCAAGCCCAACAAGATATTAGCAGGACCCAAAGCAACTAATACTAATACATTGATGGTTTTCATTTTGAAAGTTGAACTCTTACACTAATATATGTCTAACTACTTTGAAGATTTTCTTGATACCACTAAACCACTACAACCGATAATAGACTATGTTCGCTTTAGTGCTGTTTCTTTGGGACACCCTTCCTAGAGAACTATCAAGGGAGAGACATCTCAAACTTTTATGGGTCAACCTCAACTACTATCATGGGCCTTGCCTTCAAGACAAGTTAGTTAAAATCATTCATACCCCGGGGCTGTGATAGTAGGAGATGACGTGGTCTTCGGGTGGATGGGTTGATTAGCATGAATAATAATTTTGTCATTACGAATCAATGTAGTGTGTAAGTTATGGCTACTAGTACTGAAAAAGCTAATAAAATATGGTGCGGGCTTGTGGATCCAATAAATATTTGTTAAGACGAATAGGGATTTAATAATACTAAACAGGATGAAAAATTTATAAAACTATGCATTCAAAACTGTCATTACATCACACCATTGTTTTATTGCCTTTTTTTTTTTTTTTTTTTTTTTTCTAAACAAAAAAGGTTGGAGGGGAAGGCCAATTATAGTTATCCTACTTGGGCGTGACCATAGTAGCACCAACTTGTGAGGCGCCGCTTAGGAGGGGCCTAGACGGTGGGAACCGCAGGCGCTCCCTCAAGACCAATCGAGCCATAGCTTAACACCCACCCCCAGGGCATTAATGGGACTCAAGATGGCTAACACTAATAGGCTAAGGGATTTCCATTGTGAGAGTCGAACTCAAGCCCTGGTGCATGCCCAACCTTATGGGGATTCACTTGAAATCACTAAACTATCACCCTTGATGGTTGTTTATATATAAACATAAGGTTATATCTCGATAGACAAGAAATACAAAAACGACGTTGCATGTTAATTAAACTGCTGACATTACAAGAAAAATGGTCTTTAGCGAGCACATTTTTAGCGACAACCCAAATGTCGTCACTATTAAGAACCTATCAACAATGACAATTTCTAGCCATCGCTAATACTGGCAATCAAATTGTTTTCCCGTGCTAAAAGCCACACAAAAGTATTTACAACAAGATCTAGCCTATTTGCGACGACAATGTTCGTCACCAATAAGAATTCTTATTAGCAACATAGGATGTTGTTGTTGATGACTGATGAATTTATATGAAATTTTAAAAAACATATTAAAATCCACATTAGTGACTATTATAGTCGTAGCTATTTTTTTTTTTAATTTTAGGTAACTTCACTTAGACCCTTGAATTGTCACGCCTTTTGAAAACACCCCTCCAAAGTTTAAAAACACTCACTTTGATGTATCAATCTTTTGATTTTTTTTTTTTTTTTTTTTTTTTTTTTTCAATTACCCCCTCCATTAGGATTTCCTAAAAATATTGGTGTATCAATATTTTCAGGGAAGTCATTTTACAAGAAAATGTTTTACGATGAAAACATTTTCCGGCATTTGGCGCACGCACAAAAAATCACAAATATTTTTTATATTTTCATTTAATCATATTAACCTATAAAATGTAATTTTTATTCACAACTAAAAATTACCCACTGCAACTTACCCGGGACCCGCCCGGACCCTGCCTAGACCATATTGAGACCCCATCGAGATCAGCCCGAGACCTTGGCAGGACCCCTCCAAGACCCAATAGGGACATTTTCGTAATTTAGTGTTTAATATGATTTTGCATACACACCAAATACCTGATGTTGGGGACCCGCCTGATTTTCCGTATATGCCAAATACCGGAAAATGTTTACTAAGAAATCATTTTCAAGGAAAATGTTTTCCACTGAAAATATTTTTCGACAAGTCTCGAGTGGGTCCTGGTCAAGTCTCGGTCAAGTCAGGAGTTGGTCCCGGCTGGTCCGGTCAGGTCCCAATCAAGTCCCGGGTGAATCCCCGTAAAGTCCAGGGTGGGTCCTGGGCTGGTCTCAAGTAGTCCTAGGCGTGTCCCAGTCAAGTCTCAGGTAGGTCCCGGCGGAGTCCTGGGTAGGTCCCATTCAAGTTTCGGGCGGGTCCCAGGCAGGTCCCTATCAAGTCCCAGTCAAGTCCCGAACAGGTCCTGAGCAGGTCCCGGTGAAGTCCCTGGCTATGCCTGGCGGGGTCCCAAGCAGGTCTCGGTCAAGTCCCAGGCGAGTCCTGGGCCTGTCCCGGGCAGGTCCCAGGAGGGTCCTGGTCAAGTCCCGGGCAGGTTCTGATAGGGTCCCGACGGGGTTTCGTGCAAGTTCCGGACGGGTCCCGGTTAAGTCCCGGGCGGTTCCCAGTCAAGTCCTGGTGGGGTTCTGTGCGGGTCTTGACAAGGTTTGTTAATTTGAGAAAGAGATGCTTAAAGTCAAAAAAAGGTTTACAGTTTTGAAAACCGTAAATCATTTTCAGAAAATTAAAAAAGAATTTTCGGTCAAAGGGAAAATATTTTTCGTTGACTATTATTTTACGTCGCACTAAACACTCGAAAATAAGAAAAACATTTTTCGTAAATGATGTTACGACGAAATAAACAAGGCCTAAAACAAGATGAAAAAGTTATAAGACTATGCATTCAAAACTGTCCTTACATCACACCATTGTTTTATTGTCTTATATATATATAACATAAGGTTATATCTCGATAGACAAGAAATACAAAAACGAGGTTGCATGTTAATTAAACTGCTGACACTACACGAAAAATGGTCTTTGGCACCACTAGAAGATGCCAAGTGGGAAGATGCCCATTCGCTCCACAAACGTTTCCCCAATTTTCAACCTTGAGGATAAGGTTGATCTTAAGGGGGCAGAAATGTTAAGATTCTCCTAAGGCAAGCGGCAATAAAGGACAACAAATATGGAGGATGGATAATAAACATGGAAAGGAAACAGTCATCATGAACTATCTTCCATCAATAAAATTCCCTACATAAACCAAATCCAAAATGGCAACACAATAAAATGGACTACACTCTTTGTACAACATCAATTAGTTTCTATAAATGTAACCCTATAGCCGTAAGAATTGAATGAAATATCAACTGAGGTCTTGGTTCTTCTTAATTATTTTGGAAAACTTCATAAAACCTCCATGAACTTTCATACGTCTTGACATGACCTCTCAAAGTTTAAAAACTCTCAATTGCAACCTTCGAACTTCTAATTTGATGCAATCTCTCCCTTCCATTTGGGTTTGGCATTAAAACATACGATAAAATTGATGAAATGATGTTTATATCCCTGTAACTTTTATAAAATTTCAAATTTACCCTTAATATGAAATTAAAAATTAAGGTCATTATAAAAAAGAAGTGGTCCATGCTTGGGTCACAGGATGACCCAGTCGTGGGTTAGCAGACCCACTGCGGGGTTTGGTCGTGACCCATGGAGGTGGGTCACCTTGTAACCCAATTTTTTTTTTTTTTTTTTTAAAGAAAAGTTGAGGGTATTTTTGGTATTGGTCATAGCTTCCGTTTGGATTTAGCGCCAAATTCTAATGAAGGAAGTAGATTTCATCAAATTAAAAGTCGAGTAGCGAAATTGACTGTTTTTAAACTTTGAAATGATCATGTCTAAACACGCGAAAATTCAAGAGGGCTTTGTGAAAGTTTCCCTTATTATTTTATTTCTAACTTATGAGATGCAAAAGTGCGAGTCCTCTTCTTCCTCAACCGGTAATGGAAGTGATGAAGCCATATTAAATTTGCAATATGCACAATAATTAAGATTGAAAAACGCTTAGGAAAAATTGTAAGAGATTAATCTGAATGAATCCTAACGTAATTCTTCCCAAAACTAATTACAAACTCATAACTCTACTTACATTTGGAATGTTCTTCTAAATAGCCTTGACCATAATTATGACAAAAAGAAATGAAGTCAGATTACCAAAATCACAACCCATTATCAAAGTTCATGACTTGATGCTGATGATTTCACCGGGCCCCATATAAGGAATATTCCATTGGAAGGTATATCAAACAAGAATTCAAAGACGATTCCACTTGGTCAAAACAATGGAGCAACAAAAATTCAAAGATAATTTCAAGGCTGGCCATCATATATCTGCCTAATGATCTCTGTTCACACTCAGCAAACAAAATAATAATAATTTTGTTTCAGAATTTGACAAACAAAAAGAAAGCATCATTTGACAATGAATCTATTGAAATTCAACCTTTCCTTTGATTCATATATATGAACACAAAACTTTCTTTTGACCAATCTGAAACCTTTTTTAACAGAGAGTTTGATCCCATTCCCATGCATATGGCCCATATGGGGGGATACTTCAGGTGGCTCGTAAACTGCCATTATTTGCATAAAGATATCTGAAATGGTATCTTTAGGTAGAAGATTGGGCACATTATTGGCCACTAAAATGGCTTATGAAAGAGTATTTAACCAACCGCGCGACCAGAAAAGATATGAGTGGGTGGTCTTTTTCATGTTTAGAAATGAAGTTGATTAATTGGGAAAAATATATAAAAGAAGGGAATAAAAAAGAAATCTTGCCTTGCAATTCTAGAGCCAGAACTTATCATACCTTAAACCCATCACCTATAGAACTGGGGTTCATTTGGAACCCAAAACCAAACTATCTTGGACCATAAAAATGAAGTAGCTAGTTGGCTTGAACTTGGGAAATTTTGGTTAATAAGACAACTTAATTATTATGTGTTTACATCTGCAATTTGTGCGAACCTAGTCCAATAACCCCAAAACAGAACATATACTTTTGTAAATTCAATGACTATCGTAATGAGAAATACTACACACTTTCATTTTTACACTTTTAAATATACATTTTTTCAGGCGCATCAACAAAAATTATGAAAAACTTCACAAAATGCCCTAAACTTTTATGGTCTTGAAAAAACCTTACCAAATTTAAAAGCTCTCAATTTTACCCATCGAGCTTCTAATTTGATGCAATCTCTCCTTTCGGACGTTAAAACAGAAGGTAAAAGTGATGAAATTGACTTTATACCCTTAAAAACTTTTATAAAATTTCAAATTTACCTTTAATTTGAAATTAATTTTTTTAAAAAAAAAAAACAAAGAAAATTCAAGGATATTTTGGTATTTTTCATAGATTCAGTTAGGGGTTAATGCCAAAAACTAACGAAGTGGTAGATTGCATCAAATTAAAAATTCAATGAATAAAAACTGGGTTTTAAAACTTTAGACAGTCTTCTCAAAATGAGTAAAAGTTTATAGAACTTTTATAAAAATTTTCCTAAAACTTTTAATTAAATTTTGAATAAATCACTATTAATTTTGAATTTAATAATTATTTTCGCTACATATAAAAAGTACACGTTTGAATTTATAAAAGGAAAGATGATAAGATTATAAAGATGGTGAGACGGTGGATAATAGCTGCAGCCAGCAGGAGTGCATGTATAATACGTCATGCAACACAATCATGCTGACGTTAATTCAATGGGATTCGGCCATCTGTCATCATAGGATTAGACAACATCGTAATGGGAAGATAAGGTTTCACATGGGATGGCCCTACTGAACCTCTTTAAGAAGCCACTTTCATTTCACTAAAACGCTGCACAATTCCCTCTCCACTGCAAAGGTGAACAACAAGCGGAGAGTGAAATATGAGTGACCCAAATCGACCAACTTCTGGGCAAGTCTCTGGCCACCCGCCCACTAGGCCCACTACCTTTGGCAACCTGCCGCCACCACGTGGCCAGATCAAGAAGGGTATCTTCGGTGGCACCCGCACAACCTAGTAAGCCGCTCCCTCACTATGTTCTGGCTGCCGGCCGCCACCACCACGAGGCCCAAATAATGGGGAGGATCATTACTGATGTTTGTCAGCTCACTCTAGCACTTAATTAATAATATCCCTATTCCTAGCTATGTTCCGGCCGCCGGCCGCCACCACTGCGAGTCCCAGATGAAGGGTATGATATCATAACTGATGACATGCTCGATCAAAAGCTGTTTGTCAGCTCCCTCTAGCACTTGATTAATACTATCCCTATTCCTAGCTATGTTTTGTGTGTAGTATTGGGTGTTCTTCTTGTTGTTTGAGCCTTGTGGTTATGGAAATGAAACATGTTTGGGCCTTTACCATGTCTACATTTTTTTTTTTTTTTAAGCAAATACAAACAAAAGGGAAGGGCTATTATATAGGGGATCCTTCCCACTTCCATGTCTACTTTGCTTAATTTTCTTAATCTTTGATGCTTACTGCTGCCATATATGCATGCTGAGCTTGGAAGTGAGCTGGTGGGTGCGAAATCATCAGGGACGGTGATGCCTTCAAGTCATGCCTTTTAATTTACACTACGATCGGCGGAGTAAATTTGTATGGGACTGTGTTGCTTTCAGCGCAATTATAGCGGGTCTTACAATTAACCAACCCCAACTTACAATTACACCTCTCCAACAAATCAAGAAAACTCAATGATTTTGGGGGGCGGTGTGGGGGGTTTCTGAGGATGAGAAATTTTGCTATATATGTTTTCTTATTATGATGGGAAAATAAATAAACCGTATAAGAAAATATAATATTGAAAATCAACTGGCTATGTACGTTTTCACTGTATCGAGCAATGTTATAAGTTTTTTTTTTTTTTTGTAAAAATGAGATAATTTTTAAAATTATTATTTAACTTACTAATTAATTATTATTAAATTTTAATTAAATGATAATTTTAAAAATTATTTTATTTTTAAAGTAAAAAAATAAAATAAATTCTTAAACTAGCTCTGTTCTACTTGTTTACGCATCCCAATTTTCTAGAAAATTGGTTACCACAATGCTCATGCGCACCAGCAAATTTTTCTCCCTTCACTCAAAATAAATAAATTATTTTTTTCACTTTTCTCCTACAAAAACGAACACATTATATACCATTAATTCACATGAATCAATTGCGTCTTATTATTAATCAAATAAAAAATCTAAAGACAAAAAGTTTACCCAACAAGCCCATAGTCTCAAGTTTGTTATTCACGTGCATAAAAAATATTATATATTTTGGTAGTTTTACTTTTGTTCCATTATTGCTCTGACAAGTTGCCTTTAAAGTAAGACTTTGATCTGCTTTAATTAGTTTGACAAGCTTCCGCATTCTATTATTATTTTATCCTAACCGTTTCAGTCGGTTTGACTGTGACGGGGCCGGGCTTCGCATGCAAAGCACCTAATGTGGCAAAATTTACAAAACCATGATTAAGACACGTGGAATTAATGTGGCAATTATCTTCTATCACAGTTCAAGGGTTTTTTATCTTGCAAATTATTTCTATTATCCCATAATTCGCGAGAGATTTTTATTATAATAATTTTAAAATTTAAATACATTTTCATAGTATTTTTTATTATTGACAACTTCTCCGTTCACACAAAGTGACAAGGATATTGGCTACATGAAGTCCTCGCTACACTTGGAATCAACCCATCTCGTATAGCGTGGCCTTTTATTATTATTATTATTATTTTTAATCACATAAGTCTTATTTTTTGGCTAGGTAAGGAACCCTCAAATAAAATTTTATGTTATTTATTCATCCGATCAAAAAATAAAAAAGAATTTAATTCTAATTATAATTCTATAAATAATTTCTTTATTGAAATAAATTACCAACACCTTGAATTTGATGTGACCTATTTAGTACACTTTATTATAAATGTTTTTACATAAGTCACTATAAAATGAGCATGTATATATATATATATATATATATATATATATATATATCATGATTCAACCCTTGCCTCTTCACTAATTATCCTTTTATTATCAACACGAGTTAGACGATGCAAAAGGAGTGGGAGATTCCGTTTTGAAAAGCACCTGTCCGGTAGTGCTTTGTTTTCTTGTCTGGTTTTTCAATAATAAATCTGGACCCTTTTCATGTCATGAATCTGGACCGTTTTCTATGCTCTAGCTGAATTTCAGTTGATGACGACATACAAATATATTTTGTGGATAAATGAAAAAATGACTTTGTAGTCGCTGTAAATTACAAATCACATTATGTGATATAAACAATAATTTATAGGTTTTTGTAGTTGACTTAAATTATAAATCATTTTATGTGGTATAAAAAATGATTTATACGTTCTCAATGTAGGCCAAAATAACAGTTTACTTTCTGAAATCAATTTTCATGCTTTAAAGACAAATGTCAGTTTAATAATTTGAAGGAAAACTTTGTCACAATTTATTAACTAGAATGTTGTTTTTATTTATTTTTCAATGGTTAGAAGATGTGACCATTAAATTTTCGCAAAATGCTCTCAAATTGTGGCGAGGAAGATGAAAATGAGAGAATGTTACGCTCAAAGTAAACTTTTAGGGATAAGAAAGACTAGGTTAATTTTCTAAACCAATATGACTTGGAGTGATGGCTGATGTGTAATCTTAGTTGGTGTCATAAAATGATGTGTAAAAAAAAAAAATCCAAGTTCTCATTTTTTGAAGTTAGAAATTAATAATAATATGTGTCGCATTTTTATTGGATATGACATGACAAAGTAACTGAAAAACGTATAATGACTCCAAACACCAATAATGCAAAATTAAAGTTTATACGAAATTAATACTATGAAGCAATAAACAATTCAAACACCAAAATATGTAAAGCAATAAAGTAGGCAGATACAGATATTTTGGTGACGAAGAAACCTTTTAGAAACCGCTCTAAAAGTAAAACCTCTCCGGAGCAACCAAACCCAGGAAATCACTATAAGAAAATTATCCAGAGATTACAGACACGGGAACACTTACAACCATTTGCAAGTCCTTGGCTCTGTAAAATCGACAAGCCTCCAACTCGTCTCCTAGCTCACAATCTTCTTCACATGATTTTCTTTTATCAAACCCTACCGATAGACTTCTCAATCATAGTTTTATCAAAGGAATCACTCAAACTTTAAGAGATACAATTTAAAGCTCATAACATAAAATCTTTTTTTGCTCGGCCTCTCACGAACTCTATAATTGAAATACATCCCTCTCTCTAACAATATATATATATATATAAGTCCCTAAAACCCTAGACACGTCATACACTTTACACACTTTTAAAAACAGTTTCAGATACGTGTTGTTCGGACTGGGAGTATTCATGTTCGGACAACTCTAGGGCAACATCGCTAACTTGAGAGACTTTTGGCACGGCGTGTCCAGATGAGGTGCAGACGGCTTGCAAACGACAGGGATGAAGCTCTCGGAAACTTGCGTCTAGACATGCTTGCTTCCTATCCAGACATCCTAGCATGGAGATCAATATTTCTCACGGGATATCGCGTCCAGACGGTCTTGCATTGGGGATGATTCTTGGTACTTGAAGCGTCTGTTTTGATCACCGAATTTAGCCAACAAAAAAACTAACAAACTTCTTCTTTGGCAATTTGGAAACAAAACCAATAAGCTGAGACATCCCATCATCTTTCCATATTTACTCCCCCTTTTTTGTCACTGATTGACAGAAGGTCTCATGTTTCCTGTACTTCTTACAAAAAAACATCAAACATATATGGACCAGGAATAACATAAATAAAACTCATGATCACAGATAGAAAAATGCATGAAGTATAATCCAAGATCATGAAGAACAAAAAACTCTCCCTCAATGTATGACTTAATATCAACAAGGAAATTTTTTTTAAAACATGAGTAGTCATAAGAAAGAGTATATCCAATAAATGATCAAAAATTGCAAATTAAGATAAACGCCTCCTCAATGTATGACTTAATATCAACAAGGAAAAGTTTTAAGAACATGAGAATTCAGAAGAAGAGTATATCCAATAAATGATCAAAAATTGCAAATTAAGATAAAGCTCTCCGAAACTCACGTCCAGACGGGCTTGCTTCCTGTCTGGACATCCTAGCATGGAGATCGATATTTCTCATGGAATATCATGTCTGGACGGCCTTTCTTCGCGTTCGGACAGTCTTGCATTGGGGATGATTCTTGGTACTTGAAGCGTCTGTTTTGATCACCGAATTTAGCCAACAAAAAAACTAACAAACACCCCATTTGGCAATTCGGTGACAAAACCAATAAGCTGAGACATCTCATTATCTTTCCATATTTACTTCCCATTTTTGTCACAGATTGACAGAAGGTCTCATGTTTCCTAAACCTCTTACAAAAAGACATCAAACATATATGGATCAGGAATAACATAACCCATTTTTGTCACAGATTGACAGAAGGTCTCATGTTTCCTAAACCTCTTACAAAAAGACATCAAACATATATGGATCAGGAATAACATAAACAAAACTCATGATTACATATAGAAAAATGCATGAAGTATAATGCAAGATCATGAAGAACAAAAAACTCCCCCTCAATGTATGACTTAATATCAACAAGGAAAATTTTTGAAGAACATGAGTATTCATAAGAAGAGTATATCCAATAAATGATCAAAAATGGCAAATTAAGATAAACTCTTGTTGAATGTGCCAAAAATACCCATTGCATGCAAGAGTATCAAAAGATGAATAAACAAAATCATTGTTGCAACTCATTCCATGCCATTATATACCATCACTATTCATGCTATATGTGTTTTGTGTGATAAGCCACAATCAAGAGCCAAGCAATAGACAAACATATATTGACAAGAATGCACATTAAAACTTCCAAACCATAGGAAATAAATTCATAACTTGTTAGGTTAGAAGTGAAACCTTACTAGGGCCTAGTCACCCTCATCCAATACTCTCCCCCTTAGTCATATCACAAGGTTCAAAGCTACATCCACAACTTTAATTTTGGACGAGCCAAGCACAAAAAAATTGACACAGTAAAAATTTTCTTTTTGGAATATTTTGGCATTTTGCACATTTCACTTTAAATTTTATCTTTGAGAACGTGTCTTTCATAATATTAAATACAAGACATAAGGTTTTCAGCTGAAATTTATAGATTCTAGGTTCAACCAGTATTTAGTCAATTTTAATCCACAAAGAAAATTCATCATATGCATATGGTTTGTCCAGCACAACAAATTTGTCATGGATTAACATTCATTCTTGAGGATTAAGTGCATAGAGATAAGATAAATGAGATGTACCACAATAACACATACTTGAATTGATCAATGAAAGTTCATTATAAAGATAATCAACTCAAGTATGATAAGTGTATTCAATAGGTACATAAGTTAAAAGGATTTCCAAGTAAGCAATTAAAAGACATTTAATACATATATCCATCTTAACTTTTCAAACATCTTTGCAACAGCAATTCCTTTCTTAAAAATTTATTAACACAAATAAAACACAAAGAAGGGCAACAAAGAAAAACTACAGCATGTTTGAATTGAAATTACAACAAGCAATACATGAATGTCATTTAGTATTAAACTTTCATCACATCTTATAGGTTCCACTACAAAATAATGATTTGGTTTAATAACTAGTTCTAGGTCTTTACAAGACATTACATATTCATGAACGTTTGATTAGCATGTACACAAAAATCTTGGTGGTCTGTACACAACATCTCATCTATAAGTCTTTCAAAGATCATAGCATATGAATTTCTTGAAAAGTCCTTTATGAATTTGCCTCAAAACAAAAATCTTAAAATAACCATGTATACACTCTTCACACAAAAAGTGTAACATGAAAAAAAATACAATGCATAAACAAGAAAACAGAAACAATATATATATACAAAGCAAAGAAAAAAAACATGCTCTAGGATATTCAAAAATAAGCAAAACAACCAATCCTAGGCATGTTATTGACTCGCCTAAATTAAGGTGAGATCACTATCACTTCCCCTTAATGAGTGAATGGTATAATCCTTCCTAACCTACTCTTGAACAATCTTAGGACTAGATTTATGACACACATGAGGTCTTAATTTAAAACAATTTGGTCAAATATGACCCCACAATAATTAGACTTTGATCTATGTAAACACGACTTTATATCACATTTTCTTTCTTAGGAGCAACTGAATTTTTCCAAAGTCTTTAGGATTTAAACTGAGAACAGTTTGGTCTGATGTGACCAATAATCCCACAATGGTGGCATGTAGGAACAAACTTAGCTTGAGTTTAGCTTGAGTTTGTTTCTTAGAAGAAATCTTGGATTTGGGCTTTACACAATTATTCAAACAAGAAGTTTTGCCCTTATCTAAACAGACTATATTAGCCTTGACTTCTTTAACATTCACATGCTTAACAAACAAGGTATTTCTTTCAGATTTAGAAGCATGTGAAGTAGAGTTACCAACATCATAAACAATCATACTATGCTTGTTATCAACAAAAAAAAAAAACTTTTCAAATTATCACTAGAGGATTTTTGTTAGAGTTTATTAGAATCTTTCAAATCATTCTCAAGTGATATATTATTTTCAACAAGCATAGACATCTCAGAATTTAAAGAATCTATCAAGGCATGTGATTCATACAATTTAGTAATCAAGGATTCTTTTTCCTATTCTACATCTTTAAAATTCTTATACATCTTTTTGTATTTGTAGGACAGTTGACTATACTTATCAGAGATGATTTTGTACACATCGTTAAGATCATCAAAACCAAAAGAGTCAAGGATCTCACTCACGGAGTGAACCCGCTCTGATACCAATTAAAAAACATATAACGACTCCAAACAACAATAATGCAGAATTAAAGTTTATGCGGAATTAATACTATGAAGCAATAAAGAATTCAAGCACCAAAATATGTAAAGCAATAAAGTAGGCAGATACAGATATTTTGGTGACGAAGATGAAACCTCTTAGAAACCGCTCAAAAAGTAAAACCTCTTCGGAGTAGCCAAACACATGAAATCACTATAAGAAAATTATCCAGAGATTACAGATACGGGGACACTTACAACCCTTTGCAAGTCCTTGGCTCTGTAAGATCGACAAGTTTCCAACTCGTCTTCTAGCTCACAAGAGTAGTTTCAAGAAGGAAGGCGCGAAAGAAATGGCAAGAAAGCATCTCGCAGCAGAGCGTAGTGTAAAACCCTCGGAAGTTGGATTCTTTAAGCTCTGACCCACTACTGAAAATTACATCTTCAACAAGGTCTCTGTTAGTAAGAGGTTGTATGACAGGCTCGAAAATCTCATGCATCACACTTATAGCAGCTTTGAGCTTGCTATAATTCTCCATTGAGGCCTCAATATTAAGAGCATCAAGATTGGAGCTTTCAGAATCTACAGCCTTCAATAATGTCCAAGTCAAATTATCAACACCCACTGGAATTGGTATTCCTAAAAGCTTGCCAAGGCCCAAAAATATGCATTCACACTTTCTGAAGGTGGATGAGAAATACTAGTTGCAGGCTTCTCCATTATTGTAGGCTTGAGCGAGGAGATGGAAGAAGACGAAAGAGAGAGTTTACCCTTTTCTACATAGTCAGTGACCCACGGCGGGTCTTAGGCCGTGACCCACATGGGTCAGCAGACCTAGGCTAGGTCACAACCAGATCCAACCGTGGGTCTGGCCTTGCCTCTCTCCTTTCGCTTTCTCACCGTTGAAGTTCATGCAAAATCTAGTGTATTTGTTGTAGGGTAATTTTTGTGCTTTAGCGAGCTGTCTTTCTTTCATTGGTGGGTAGAAAACCCTTCCTTTATGCAACGACTGAATAGGAGAAACTTTTCTCCCGGTGTAGAGAGAAACTTTTCTCCTTGTATAGGGAGAAACTTTTCTCCCAGTGTAGGGAGGAACGTCCTACATCATAATACCAAGTATCTTATGAAAAAAAGAGCGATAGCAAAATCAAATCTAGACCGTTGAAAAACTACAAACAACACTTAAACAAAATCCTACTTATTTAGACCTTTCATCTAGGGTAGGAATTTAGCTTAGGTGTTGAAAGAATTACAACATATGCAAGAGAAAATAGAAAAAATGATATGATGACTTTTTTCTCTTATAAACACTAATTAATGTTTAGGAAAATATTATAATAATATAAAATTTTCCTAACGTGCCACATGTAACACGTCAAGAAATTATTGACGTGTCACATGTGGCATGTCACTAATTGGTGACGTGCCACGTGTGCATGTCAATAAAGTATTGACGTATCACTTGTGGACACGTCAATAAACTCCATTAGGAAGGCACGAGCCAGCTGCCTCCTTTTCTTTTTTTCTTCTCCCGCGCGCAAATCTCTCTTTATTCAACTTTTTCCCTCTTCTTTTATTTCGTCCCCCACACTCTCTCTATCTCTGATCTCCTCTCTCAATCTCCCTCTTCTCTCTACACGCCCACCTCCTAGCTCCCTCTTCTCTCAGATGGGAAGAAGAAAAAGAAAAGGAGAAGAGAGGATAAGAAGAAAAAGAGAATAGAAGATCCTTTCTTTTTTTCTTTTTTTTTTTTTTTTTTGCTCTGTTGGGTTTGGGATTTTGATTTTTTATTTGCTGATGGGTTTGGGTTTTTGAAATTTTTCTGAGACTTATTTTCCTAGTTGTTTTGGTTTGACTCTTCAGTATGCTTGCATTTTCTGCATCTTTCGGTAAAAGAAGACAATTTTTTGCATTTTTCTTTTGCATTTTTCATGTTCGGTCTATTTGATCTCAAAGAAAATGCTGCAAAGTAAAAGAAGACAATTATTTAATTTCATTTCATTTTTTGTTGATTTAAGTTTAAAGCATGTAAAATTCAAATTTATTAGTTTTAGTTGCAAATTTCCATCCTTAACCGTGGAAAATTATTAAAAAAAATTTATTAGTTTTAGTTCAACTGTTTTCTCGGCAACCAAGCACGGCTTTGAGAAATTTCATGAGTAAAAATTCCTGGAAAAAAAAAACTTTTAAAAAAAATATTATTTTTAATAAGTTTTTAAACTTTAGTGATGTGCCAAAATTGCAACGTCTAATTTTTTTTTTAATAATTTTTTAAATTTTAGTGACGTGCCGAAATTGCAACGTCAAAAACTTTCTTGACGTGGCGATATTGTAATGTCACCTTCTTTTTTGACATGTCAAAAAATTTGCTAACATGACAATATTACCACGTCAATAAAAAAGGTGATGTGACAATATTGCCATGTCAATAAAGTTTTTGACGTGGCAGTTTTGACATGTCAAAAATTGGTGATGTGGTAAAAAGTACACGTCAAAAATTATTTTTTGACGTGCCATTGTTTGCCACGTCACCAATTTCTGAAATGTCAAACATTGGCACGTCAAAAAATTCACAGTTTTGACACCCCAATTTTTAACCTTCGACACACGTCAATACTGATACATCACTAAACTTTAATGACGTGTTAAGAGTGTTGACGCGTCAAAAATGGATGGTCAATAATGTCACTACCAAAATGACATTATTGGACCACCATAGAGATCCCCCATATATACCTGGTTTGAGCTCTCCTTTTTATGGGGTCTGAGGGTAGTCAAGTAGAATCAAATTTATCCAAGGTTTTTCTTGATGCATATTTGGTAAATACATGTAGGGCACTGAAGGATTAAAATGGTTTGATGGGTAATGGGTATCATTTTTGGAATCATATTTTTTTGTGTATGAAAATTGTCATCGCCTAGGGGAATAAGAAAAAAGAATGAAAGTTCCTTAAAAAAAAAAAAAAAAAAGGAAAAGGAATGAAAATAGTCATCATAGGAGAAAACAAAAACAAAAAACACAACAAAAAATAAAAAGGTCATATGATGATAGATTGGCAAGTGGATGGGCCGTGAGGCTCTTGGTATTGGTATTATTCTCGCTTAAACTTAGTGATGAGAGAGCCCCTGCTGGGCCCCTCCATTTGTCTAGGCTTGTGACAATGAGATCTCTTACACTAATTTTTTTTTTTTTTTGTCCCTAGTAAGGGTTTACAAATGATGGTAAGTGTGTATATTGATTAAAACTGCTAATTTTAAAAAAATTATTGAATTTTAGAAACTACAATCCCTTCACTTAGGCGGTTAAAATTTATAAGCAGTTAATGATTATTGGACGGTTATTAATTGTTTGAATTATTAATAATATAAGCAAATAATGTGAATAATCTTTTATATAAAATTTATCTGTCCAAATAAATAATTAAATATACCAAATATAGGTAAATTGATGTACCTGGCAATTTGTATCTTTACCTAGCAACCACATTTAATTATGTGCTTTGTTTTATTTCGAGAATTGATATTGTTTTTGTTTTGGGTTATGTGGCTGCAGATGTTTAAGAGTTTTAACTGCAGTGTGATCCTCGTTATGGTTCTTTTCTTTCCATTTTCTTATTTATGTTGAGTTATCTGATTAATTAGGGTTTATGCCCTATATTTGCGGAAAGATCTTTCCAATGAGAAATTTTGCTTTTATTTATTTATTTATTTATTTAATTTTTTATTTTTAGCATTGCTTTCTTATTTGAGGTGCCAAGTGCATCGGTTGTTTACGAAGAAATATATGATGAGAAATAATTAGTGAAGAAAATAAACTCTAGAAGAAAATATAATATTGGAAATCAACTGGGCATGATTGTATATAGGGTTGGGTAATTGGTTAAATTGGTGTCTACACTCATTTTTGCCTACTCAAACGGACCATATATCAACTAATAGATGCATATGGTTAGACACGTATTATGGTGTAAGTTTGACTTTTGACAATAAAAAATTATTCACAAAACTTAATTAGTATTAATCGCCTTGAAAATCTCTTATATCCTTATAAAATCGGGTCATTATGGCTCAATTAATTTTAAGAGAACACTTACTATTTTCACCATTTCTTGTGGGTGAGTGGTAGTCTCAAGTTTGTGCATCAAAATCTTATTTTCGTACTTGTACATTTTCTCCATTATTGGTGCATCCATGATTCTTTTTCAAGCCTGCAAATATGATTGCACTGCACATGGCTCAAGTTGATGGATTTGTACAGGATCAAAAAATAGTTCTTTTGACTACTTTTTTCTCTTTTTGAAGTTTGGCCCCACTAATCTTGATTATCTCAACTGTAACATATTATATTTTTAATATGTGACATTTTTCAAGTGGTTTGATGCCTAAAAATGACTAAAATTACGTAATTTGATAATTTACTATTTCTTTAAAACTGTAAGGGATCCTAATCCCAAAATGATGTGGAATTATTCATTGGTAATGATAACATTTCTTTTGATTAATTATTTTAATCATCTCAAATAAATAAATTATATATCATTTTAGTATTCATCTCTTAACAAAAAATTTGATACTCCTTAGAACATTATTAGCAGCCTCATCAATTTTACTCACAAAAATAGTCAAAAATATATTTTTCACTATTTTAACTACCCACTTTTTTAAAGTACCCCCAACAATCTCATTATTTTGGCCATCAACTTTCACTATATATATATATATATATATATATATATATATATAACTTTTTCAAATAATAGGGAATAAGAGAAAAAATATATTATTTTTTATTCATTTGGTGAGTGGATAGTACTCACTAGAGATAGTCAATACTTTTCATTCACCAAACCAAAATCATTATTTTGGCAAGCCCGTTGGAAAGTAATTTTTTGTGACTTTTAATGATTTGGCTCATAAAAAAAATAATAATAATAAAAAAAAAACTAATTTGGTAAGGCTGCTAAGAGTGTGTTTGAAATTGAGTTTGAGAAATTGAGCTTTTAATTAAAATAGAAAAAAGCAAACGCTTCTTTTAAGTAAAAAAAGCTTTTTTTGGCAAAAGCTTCATTTTTAAACTTCTGTTAAAAAATTGTTTTTGGTCATTTTTAAATTTTTTAAACCTTTAAAAGCGCTTGGAATTTTTTTTTAATCAAATAATTTTTTTCTTTTAAAACGAACTTTTTAAATATTAAACATACTTTTAAGTTCCATAAACACTTAACCAAACACTTTCTAAATGCCATAATAGGTGCAGGGAAAAACACCGTGAATGGCATTATTTTTGCGCAAACTTGGTGATAAGAATGTCCGTGCTGGGGCCCTTCATTTGTCTGAAAGATTGAATGCATCATTTTGGCTTGTGACGATGTCACGATGAGATCTCGTACACTCACTTCTTTCATGATCCCTCGTTAATCGGATTGAAATCTAAATAAATTAGTTGTTCGAATTATTAACATTTTAGGCAAATAATGTAAATAATCTTCTATATAAAATTTATCAACCCAAAATATAAGCTAAAAGTGGATTCCATTTTCAAAGCGAAAACTTCCCAGTTGGACCAAAAGCATTTTCCTACCAAAAAATCACAAATGTTAATTAGAAAGAGTAATTTTAGGAGGCTTATTTGTGTCATACTAAGAATAATGTGGTTATTAAAATTACTATTGGACTTGAACTTGATCATTATTAAGTTTTGATCCAAGAATAATTTTAATAGTCACATAATTCTTAGTAGGACACAAGTAAGCCATTTAAAATTACTCAATTAGAAAAGAGAAAACTTCACTTTAGATTCTTAAACTACCACGCGATTTGACATACTCCCCTCGAACTTTGAAACCTCTTAATTTGGACCATGAACTTTTAATTATAGTCAATTTACCCCTTGTCAATTTTTGCCGTTAAAACCCTTAAAAAGACAAAATTGCCCTTCAATTTTCTTTTTATTAAAAAAAATTGAAAAAAAAAAGGTCACAAGGTGGCCTAACCATGGGTCACACACACACACACACACACACACATATATATATATATATATATATATTTTTTTTAATTTGAAATTTGGAATTAAGGATAAATTTGAATTTTATAAAAAAGTCAAGGATATAAACATCATTGTTTCACTTTTAACGTTTAAAATCTGACAGATGAGTTCAAATTGAATGCAATTGAAAGCTCAGGGGTTCAAATTGAGAGGCTGCAAAGTTTGAGGGGTATGTCAAATCACGTGGTAGTTCAAGGGTCTAAAGTAAAGTTTCACCATTAGAAAATGATGGTTGATTAGGAAAGGAGAGGACTGCTATGATCAACTGCATTGCATTGCATTGATCACTCTCAAATTAACATTACATTATAAATAGTTGCCCGGTAATTCCCACAAACAACATACGACAAACAAAAATAGCTTCCGTTTTCCAACAAAAGCACAAGGTTAAGCTACTTTTGTTAAACGTATTTAGCATAATTACTGTTGATACAAAATATCTCCCCAAAGCCCAACTAAAAGGCCTAGTTCGAGTAAAAGGCTCACGGTCCACTAAAAAGACCAATAGGGTTGAGCCCCAAGCTCCAGTCAACAAAGCACGAACGCCTAGACACGATTTGGTCCGCCCCAAATCAGGCTGTTATGCGTTGCCTCATGCCAACCCAATAATCAGGGAAGTGTGATTATGGTCCAACAACCCAATCTGGGTATAACAACCCAAATCGAAGAGTAACCAATGACAACTTTCCAAAAAGGAGTCTAGATACATAATCTTTTAGCCATTCAAATCTCCTAGATTATCCTAAGAGATGATCTTCGGTTGGAACCACTCCCACGTATCAAGGGGCATTGAGTAGGAGTCCCACCGGGATTCTTCCACTTACTTGTAACCTCTATAAAAGGAGGGGCCAACCTACAATATAGATACGTTCGTTTACTTTACTCTTGCATACTATCTATCATTATTCTCTATTTTATTACTCTTGTTATAATCAAATTCTCACTCAGGCTATTGGAGGTGGCACGACCGCCACACCCCCCACTTCGCAGTCTGTTACTACTGATCTGTTCTTTACTCTTAGCAGACTTTTGAATCAAGTCGCTACCAGGGTTGATAATTGTCTCAACAGTTGGCGCCGTATGTGGGAATGAGACAAAAGTCATGAATGGTAGCCATGAGATCTCATGGCCAAACCGAAAACCCAGTCAACATGACCAACGTTCCTCCTCCCCAGCCGGACAACATCAATCAACACAATGCGGGCAACCATGTCCTTGGGCCACATTTGCCCACTAGCAGACACCTAGGAACGTTGGAGTTCCAACTTGGGCACATCTCAGAAACCATGGAGTTGCTGTTGCAAAGAATTTTCTAGAATTCCCACCAGGATAGAGACTCGATGGACGCTAGGCTCCACCCGAAAACATGTAACGGACTTCACGGGCCGCCCCCAACCAAAGAAGATGGTTCCACGAGTAGCGCATGTATAGACGCCATCAAAGCTACACTGGATAACCTAACCCAATGATTGAATGGCTCTCGCTTCACTAGTCACGACTTCTTGGTGACAGACCTGCCCTTCACCAAGAAGATCATAGAAGCTGGTTTACCTGACAAGTTCAAATCGCCACACATGGATCGCTATGACGGAAGCCAAGATCTAGCGGACCATCTCGAAACCTACAAAGCTCACATGACGCTACAAGCCTCGTCGGACGCAATCCTTTGCCGAGCATTTCCCCTCACTCTCAATGGAGCCGCCAAGCGTTGGTTTAGCAATTTGCAACCCCAGTCAATAGGATCCTTTGCTGAACTCAGTAAGAATTTCCTTTCCCATTTCATTGGAAACTGTCGGCGGTGTAAGCCGGCGGCATATCTGATAACCATAAAGTAGGAACATGACGAATCATTAAAAAGCTACATGGCTCAATTCAACCGCGAAAAGCTCACAATCGATGACCTAGACGAAAGAATAGTCCACCCTGCATGAATGGGCTAAATCTGGCCCCATAGTCCTTTCATGGCCGACATAAGCTGTGATCCCCCAAGGGATTTAGACGAACTCATGGCGAGAGTCGAGAGATTCATCAACGGTGAAGAAACTATAAGAGCCTTCACAAAACAATCCCAACAGCCTTTAAAAAGGAAGAAGGAGAGCAAACTACTAGAGAACACCATGCGAACTCGTAGAGCGGACAACCGATTCAAAGTATATCCAGCATGTGTACCTGCTCCACACTTCCAACACCAACCCACTATACCGGGAGCGGCAGCTAACCTATTAATGCGGGTGTGGAACTACCCAGGATTCTACTGGCCCAATCCCATTCGATCGCCCCCAGGAGCGAGAAAGTCAGACAAGTACTGTGAGTATCACCAAGACAAAGGACATGACATATAAGAATGCTACCAGTTAAAAAGGCTAATTACCAGGTTGTTCCAAGCAAGAAGGGAACAAAACGAACGTCCCGTGATGAACCAACCCCCAAACCCAAGGACGGACCGTTAAGAAGAGCAACCTGCCCAGCCTGTTGCATGGGGAGAAATCAGAACAATCTCCAAAGGGTTCGCAGGGGGCGGTCCCACGAACGCTATGAGAAAGGCATACACTCGATGGCTTTGAGCAATGGAGGTATACATCTCGGACCGTCCGGCTAAAACCCTGAAGCCCCGCCAACCAGAGCAGATGTCTAGTATTACTTTCAGTGAAGAAGATGCGCACTGAGTGCATCACTCCCATTACAATCTACTTGAAGTCCTATTGGCCCTGGCCAACTATACCATCCATTGGGTGTTGATAGACAATGGTAGCTCCGCAAACATACTATACACCCTAGCGTACGATCTGATGTAGTTCGGAAGGGAAAAACTTCAACTAGTAACTACCTTTTAATTGGCTTTGCCAGCGACAGAGTCCACCCAGTTGGAGCCATCGACCTCCCAGTCACAGCAGGTACACCCCCATGTTAAACCACGATTATGGCTTCATTTTTAGTAGTAAACTATCCTTCGGCCTACAATGCCATCTTGGGGAGAATCGCGCCTAACAAAATGAAGGCGATCCCATCCACCTATCATTTAAAAATGAAGTGCCCAACAGAAGACGAGGTGGGGGAAGTATGAGGTGATCAATAGTTCACTCGATGATGCTATATGATATCATTGAAAGATCCGTAGGTGTTGTTCACAATTACCTTCCTAAATTAATAGGCAAATAATTGTGTGTTTTACCCGCAAGTGCACGAGGTCAACACAGTAGTATAGCGTGCAAATACGGAATCATTCCCACGAGGATTGCTGAATCTTGCCTAAAATCAATTCCAAAAGTAAACTAAAACAAAGATTGGGTTGAGTTGATTATGATAAAAAGGTAGGGCTTTGATATCCACCACTAATTATATTAAGCTAATATATCAATATGCCAATATTTTGATCAAGTTATGTCTATCTAATGTTTGTCAACCTAAGAGCATGGGTATATACTCTTTAAGCTATAGATTTTCCTAAGCAATGAGTTAGGCATGGGTGTATACTCTAACTCTTTTCTTTCCTAAAGGATTTAGCATGGTATATACTAAGTTGTTCTTTAGAAAAGCATATGTTCTATGAAAATCAACAAACACATGAGGCCTAGGGCATGGGTGTATACTCCCGATTCCCTATGTTGATTAACCCAAGAATCCAGTGTGGATATCTTTTGTTACTTAACTTAAGCCCAAGACTCGGTCATCCAAATTGATTTAACTAACTAGTCTATACCACATGCATATGTTGATCAGGCACACACATATGAGGAATTCATGCAAGCAGGTATTAATCAAGTTAAATAGCACAACAAGATCATCACAAAGGCGCCAATATTAAAATATTAATAAAACATAACTAGGGCTTCAATCAAGTCCTACTACTTAAATTAGCTACACATAAAGTTGATGTTAAACATCTTCATAAAAGAAAAGAAAAGAAAAGAAAAGAATAAACCCGAGACTTGAACTTGAAGAGCTCCTATTCTTCTCCTTACAAAGCATATCTATTCTAGAGGCTTAAAGGTCTATTTATAGGCTTTAGAAGTCCTTGACAAAGTAGTAAACCTAGTGATTTCGTAGGGTTTCAAAACCTATTACAATTGGGAGTTGGAAAACCCTAATATGGAAAGAATGACAATCTGGCCGCCACTTAATATGTCTCCTGCGCACGGGTGCGATCGATCGCAGGTCTGCGATCGATCCTTCTTGTGTCATGCGCTCGATCGCTCATGGCCTGCTTCGTGCTGCGTCTTTCTGGTACTACGCTCGATCACAGGTACCCTATGATTGATCACAGTGTAAGGGGGCTCCCATTTTGCCCTTCTTCTCTTTTTGAGCCCAAATCTTCCAGATCTACTTCATTTTCTTCCAAACGCCTGCAAAAGTATGGAAAACACAAAAATGAATTAAAATGACCTAATTAACTAAAACCAAAGGATTAAAACATGCAAGTTAAGGGCTGAAAATATAAATATTTT
>NC_081551.1:9984408-9984698 GCF_901000735.1 Corylus avellana | reverse complement strand
GACATGCTAAATTATCACAAGTTTGAAATTTGTGTACAGTGAATTAGTACAAAATTATGAGGCTTCCAAATCTTTCCAATACGCAATGTCTCCTTACCTCATAATTCTCTGAAATTCCTATTAGAATGACACAATGGAATATATATATATATTTTGGTCTGGTTGTACAATGTTGGTTCCCTTAAGCATTCTAATTTACCCTTGTAGTGAGTGTTAAGTCAATGACTCCCAAACCAGGTGGTTTTAGGGCATTAGGTGTAGAGACACCCCTAAGGACCTACTAACTCGAG
>NC_081551.1:9976535-9984308 GCF_901000735.1 Corylus avellana | reverse complement strand
TAACATTTTAGGCAAATAATGAAAATAATCTTCTATATAAAATTTATCAACCCAAAATATAAGCTAAAAGTGGACTCCATTTTCAAAGCGAAAACTTCCCAGTTGGACCAAAAGCATTTTCCTACCAATAAATCACAAATGTTAATTAGAAAGAATAATTTTAGGAGGCTTATTTGTGTCATACTAATAATAATGTGGCTATTAAAATTATTATTGGGCTTGTGATTGATCATTATTAAGTTTTGATCCAAGAGTAATTTTAATAGCCACATCATTCTTAGTAGAACATAAGTAAGCCATTTAAAATTACTCAATTAAAAAAGAGAAAACTTAACTTTAGATTCCTGAACTATCACGCGATTTGACATACTTCCCTCGAACTTTGAAATCTCTTAATTTGGGCCATGAACTTTTAATTGTAGTCAATTTACCCCTTGTCAATTTTTGTCGTTAAAACCCTTAAAAAGACAAAATTGCCCTTCAATTTTCTTTTTATTAAAAAAAGTTTTTTAAAAAAGGGTCACAAGGCAGTCCAATCATGGGTCACCTTGTAATTTTTTTTTTTTTAATTTTTTTTATAATATATATATATATATATATATATATATATATATATGTATTTTTAATTTGGAATTAAGGATAAATTTTGAATTTTATAAAAAAGTCAAGGGTATAAACATCATTGTTTCACTTTTAATGTTTAAAATCTAACAGATGAGTTCAAATTGACTGCAATTGAAAGCTCAGGGGTTCAGATTGAGAGGTTGCAAAGTTTGAGGGGTATGTCAAATCACGTGGTAGTTCAAGGGTCTAAAGTAAAGTTTCACCATTAGAAAATGATGGTTGATTAGGAAAGGAGAGGACTGCTATGATCAACTGCATTGCATTGCATTGATCACTCTCAAATTAACATTACATTATAAATAGTTGCCCGGTAATTCCCACAAACAACATACGACAAACAAAAATAGCTTCCATTTTCCAACAAAAGCATAAGGTTAAGCCACTTTTGTTAAACGTATTTAGCATAATTACTGTTGATACAAAATATCTCCCCAAAGCCCAACTAAAAGGCCTAGTTCGAGTAAAAGGCTCACGGTCCACTAAAAAGACCAATAGGGTTGAGCCCCAAGCTCCAGTCAACAAAGCACGAACGCCTAGACACGATTTGGTCCACCCCAAATCAGGCTGTTATGCGCTGCCTCATGCCAACCCAATAATCAGGGAAGTGTGATTATGGTCCAACAACCCAATCTGGGTATAACAACCCAAATCGAAGAGTAACCAATGACAACTTTCCAAAAAAGGAGTCTAGATACATAATCTTTTAGCCATTCAAATCTCCTAGATTATCCTAAGAGATGATCTTCGGTTGGAACCACTCCCACGTATCAAGAGGCATTGAGTAGGAGTCCCACCGGGATTCTTCCACTTACTTGTAACCTCTATAAAAGGAGGGGCCAACCTACAATACAGATACGTTCGTTTATTTTACTCTTGCATACTATCTATCATTATTCTCTATTTTATTACTCTTGTTATAATCAAATTCTCACTCAGGCTATTGGAGGTGGCACGACCGCTACACCCCCCACTTCGCGGTCTATCACTACTGATCTGTTCTTTACTCTTAGCAGACTTTTGAATCAAGTCGCTACCAGGGTTGATAATTGTCTCAACAGTTGGCGCCGTATGTGGGAATGAGACAAAAGTCATGAATGGTAGCCATGAGATCTCATGGCCAAACCGAAACCCAGTCAACATGACCAACGTTCCTCCTCCCCAGCCGGACAACGTCAATCAACACAATGCGGGCAACCATGTCCTTGGGCCACATTTGCCCACTAGCAGACACCTAGGAACGTTGGAGTTCCAACTTGGGCACATCTCAAAAACCATGGAGTTGTTGTTGCAAAGAATTTTCTAGAATTCCCACCGGGATAGAGACTCGATGGACGCTAGGCTCCACCCGAAAACATGTAACAGACCTCACGGGCCGCCCCCAACCAAAGAAGATGGTTCCACGAGTAGCGCATGTATAGACGCCATCAAAGCTACACTGGATAACCTAACCCAATGATTGAATGGCTCCCGCTTCGCTAGTCACGACTTCTTGGTGACAGACCTGCCCTTCACCAAGAAGATCATAGAAGCTGGTTTACCTAATAAGTTCAAATCGCCACACATGGATCGCTATGACGGAAGCCAAGATCTAGCGGACCATCTCGAAACCTACAGAGCTCACATGACGCTACAAGCCTTGTCGGACGCAATCCTTTGCCGAGCATTTCCCCTCACTCTCAATGGAGCTGCCAAGCGTTGGTTCAGTAGTTTGCAACCACAGTCAATAGGATCCTTTGCTGAACTCAGTAAGAATTTCCTTTCCCATTTCATTGGAAACTGTCGGCGGCGTAAGCCGGTGGCATATCTGATAACCATAAAGTAGGAACATGATGAATCATTAAAAAGCTACATGGCTCAATTCAACCTGCGAAAAGCTCACAATCGATGACCTAGACGAAAGAATAGTCCACCCTGCATGAATGGGCTAAATATGGCCCTATAGTCCTTTCATGGTCGACATAAGCTGTGATCCCCCAAGGGATTTAGACGACCTCATGGCGAGAGTCGAGAGATTCATCAACAGTGAAGAAACTGTACGAGCCTTCACAAAACAATCCCAACAGCCTCTAGAAAGGAAGAAGGAGAGCAAACTACTAGAGAACACCATGCGAACTCGTAGAGCGGACAACCAATTCAAAGTATATCCAGCATGTGTACCTGCTCCACACTTCCAACACCAACCCACTATACCGGGAGCGGCAGCTAACCTATTAATGCAGGTGCGGAACTACCCAGGATTCTGCTGGCCCAATCCCATTCGATCGCCCCCAGGAGCGAGAAAGTCAGACAAGTACTGTGAGTATCACCAGGACAAAGGACATGACATATAAGAATGCTACCAGTTAAAAAGGCTAATTACCAAGTTGTTCCAAGCAAGAAAGGAACAAAACGAACGTCCCGTGATGAACCAACCCCCAAACCCAAGGACGGACCGTCAAGAAGAGCAACCTGCCCAGCCTGTTGCATGGGGAGAAATCAGAACAATCTCCAAAGGGTTCGCAGGGGGCGGTCCCATGAACGCTATGAGAAAGGCATACACTCGATGGCTTCGAGCAATGGAGGTATACATCTCGGACCGTCTAGCTACAACCCTGAAGCCCCGCCAACCAAAGCAGATGTCTAGTATTACTTTCAGTGAAGAAGATGCGTACGGAGTGTATCACTCCCATTACAATCCACTTGAAGTCATGCTGGCCTTGGCCAACTATACCATCCATCGGGTGTTGATAGACAATGGTAGCTCCGCAGACATACTATACACCCTAGCGTACGATCTGATGTAGTTCGGAAGGGAAAAACTTCAACTAGTAACTACCCTTTAATTGGCTTTGCCAGCGACAGAGTCCACCCAGTTGGAATCATCGACCTCCCAGTCACAGCAGGTATGCCCCTATGTTAAACCACGATTATGGCTTCATTTTTAGTAGTAAACTATCCTTTGGCCTACAATGCCATCTTGGGGAGAATCGCGCCTAACAAAATGAAGGCGATCCCATCCACCTATCATTTAAAAATGAAGTTCCCAACAGAAGCCGAGGTGGGGGAAGTATGAGGTGATCAATAGTTCGCTCGATGATGCTACATGATATCATTGAAAGATCCGCAGGTGTTGTTCACAATTACCTTCCTAAATTAATAGGCAAATAATTGTGTGTTTTAGCCGCAAGTGCACGAGGTCAACACAGTAGTATAACGTGCAAATACGGAATCATTTCCACGAGGATTGCTGAATCTTGCTTAAAATCAATTCCAAAAGTAAACTAAAACAAAGATTGGGTTGAGTTGATTATGATAAAAAGGTAGGGCTTTGATATCCACCACTAATTATATTAAGCTAATATATCAATATGCCAATGTTTTGATCAAGTTATGTCTATCTAATGTTTGTCAACCTAAGAGCATGGGTGTATACTCTTTAAGTAATAGATTTTCCTAAGCAACGAGTTAGGCATGGGTGTATACTCTAACTCTTTTCTTTCCTAAAGGATTTAGCATGGTATATACTAAGTTGTTCTTTAGAAAAGCATATGCTCTATGAAAATCGACAAACACATGAGGCCTAGGGTATGGGTGTATACTTCCGATTCCCCATGTTGATTAACCCAAGAATCCGGTGTGGATATCTTTTGTTACTTAACTTAAGCTCAGAACTCGGTCATCCAAATTAATTTAACTAACTAATTCATACCACATGCATATGTTGATCAGGCACACACATATGAGGAATTCATGCAAGCAGGTATTAATCAAGTTAAATAGCACAACAAGATCATCACAAAGGCGCCAATATTAAAATATTAACAAAAAATAACTAGGGCTTCAATCAATTCCTACTACTTAAATTAGCTACACATAAAGTTGATGTTAAACATCTTCATAAAAGAAAAGAAAAGAAAAGAAAAGAATGAACCCGAGACTTGAACTTGAAGAGCTCCTATTCTTCTCCTTACAAAGCATATCTATTCTAGAGGCTTAAGGGTCTATTTATAGGCTTTAGAAGTCCTTGACAAAGTAGTAAACCTAGTGATTTCGTAGGGTTTCAAAACCTATTACAATTGGGAGTTGGAAAACCCTAATATGGAAAGAATGACAATCTGGCCGCCACTTGATATGTCTCCTGCGCACGGGTGCGATCGATCGCAGATCTGCGATCGATCCTTCTTGTGTCATGCGCTCGATCGCTCATGGCCTCCTTTGTGCTGCGTCTTTCTGGTACTACGCTCGATCGCATGTACCCTGTGATTGATCACAGTGTAAGGGGGCTCCCATTTTGCCCTTCTTCTCTTTTTGAGCCCAAATCTTCCAGATCTACTTCATTTTCTTCCAAACGCCTACAAAAGTATGGAAAACACAAAAATGAATTAAAATGACCTAATTAACTAAAACCAAAGGATTAAAACATGCAAGTTAAGGGCTGAAAATATAAATATTTTAGCACTTAACATACCCCCAAACTTACATATTGCTAGTCTATTAGCAATACAAAACTAAAAACAGAAATGGAAAAACAGAAAACAAAAGATAAATCCATCTTTCGTGGGATGAACGATTGCATTTAGCGTATGCAACAAGTCTTTGAAACCTCTAGGGATTCCCTAGAGGACGAGTGAAGTCTCGTGAGGGTTTTCTAGAAATGTTACCCACAAACATCATGCACAGTTCATGTTATTTCAAAAATTAAAGCATCACTTCAGGATTGTGAATTTCATTCATTAGCAAGCTTAAAAAGATGAACTCTATTTTCACAATGAATTGGAATCTCAAAGTGCAATTACTTACAAAGGACATGTTAAATTATCACAAGTTTGAAATTTGTGTACAGTGAATTAGTACAAAATTATGAGACTTCCAAATCTTTCCAATACGCAATGTCTCCTTACCTCATAATTCACTGAAATTCCTATTAGAATGACACAATGAATTTTTTTTTTTTTTTTGGTCTGGTTGTACAATGTTGGTTCCCTTAAGCATTCTAATTTACCTTTGTAGTGAGTGTTAAGTCAATGACTCCCAAACCAGGTGGTTTTAGGGCATTAGGTGTAGAGACACCCTTAAGGACCTACTAACTCGAGTCAAAAAGGCTATAAAGCCAACTAACCATGACATTGATCAAATCAACATTTTTCACCTTTTGACGTGAACACTCAATGCTTTGAGGCAAGAGGTCCAGTTACGCAGTGAAAAGCCAGCAATGATTATTTATTTCATACTTTCTCTTCTTCTTCTTCTTCTTTTTTTTTTTTTTTCATTACTATATATGTCATAGTGTCATCTAATAAGTCATCCAATTTCATCAAAGATGCAAAAACACACATATCAGACCTCATGTCATACCTCACAGATTATGTGCTAATGTGCTTGTGTGATCAGATCAAATATGTGATTTTTCAACTATCCTCAACAAGTAATCAAACTAACAGATTCACTCATCAGATCATGCATTTAAAATTTTAAGCTCATTGATGAATTCAAGCCACAATTCTTTCTAGATCAACTTAAAATTTTAGAGCAAACATGAACATGCATATTCTTTTTTTTTTTTTTTTTCAAATAAACAAACAACACACAAAACAAATAACATGAAATTGGGACAAAGTGTGTGAAGATATGTGCCCATAACCCCAAACTTAAATGACATATTGTCCCCAATATGTCTAAGTAAAGGAAAGAATGTACCCGGGAGATGGTCGACATGATCTTGGAAAGCATGGTTCAAAGCACACCCCCAAACTTGAAGTGAAGCACAATTGGCCCTGCAAAATAAGAAAACACACAACAAATAAAAAGAAACAAAACTAAAGATAAATAAAAAGATTAGCTTAAAACACACTAAACAAAGCAAAATAAAAAGATAACTATGAGATGCTGCCCAAGTGCGCTCGATCGCATGCAGGTTGCAATCGATCGCAGTAACAGAATGTAAAAACATGACAAACGACTTGAAACACTAAAACACTAAAGTAAAATAAAACACAAAGGAAAACAAAAACAAAATATAAGTCAAATAAAAAAAAAATCAAACAACAAAACAAAAAGGATATGCTATGGGGTGTCTCCCATGAGCGCTAAGTTTTACGTCTTCAGCTAGACTGTGGCGCTTTAAACTTGAAGCACTAGTCTTTTCTTCTCTTATACCAAAGGGAATGAATATTTTCTGCTACAAGGTGATCTTGAGTGTTTCTAGATTGGGGAGGACCACTCTGAGTTTTCTCAAACAGTTGCTCATCCAGTGGGGAATCATGAACTGGGATGAAGTAAGAAGAAAACTCAGGGAGCTTCTCTATCTTGATGTTCTCAATTTGCTCATGTGGTAGCTCTAACAGACTTCTCTTTTTGCCTCTTGGTGTTTCAGGAATAAGAGTTAATGGTGAAAAAATCTTAGTGCTTTCTTCTTTTCCTTGATGTGACTCTTGTGGAACTTCGGCTTGCTCTTCCTTCTCCTCTTCCACTTGATTTTCAGCCACCTCTTTACTCCTCAATGAGACAGCTTGCTCATGATAGTAGGTGCACTCTTCCTCCATGTATTGTCCATTGGGATTTTCCATCAACTGACTTTGACACTCTTCTTCTTGGTATTGTTGACGCCAGTTGATGGGAGATGCCCTTAGCTCCCTGGCCAATTTTTCCATTTGTACTTTTAGTCTTTGAATGGCTTGATCAGTCTTTGTATTGAATTGTCTTTGATCAGCCCTGAATTGCTGTTGTGAAGTCATGAACTGCTGTTGAGAAGTCACTAGGGTGTGTATCCTATGCTCCAATTGGTTCATTTTTGACTCTTGAGTTGGCTGGCTTGCTTGTTGGGGACCCTTTTGTCCTTGATTGTTACTCCATGATAAATGATGGTGGTTTTGCCATCCTGGCTTGTAGGTATAGGAGTATAAATTGTTCTTGTAGGGGTAGTTGCTTTGTTCCACATAGTGCGCTTGCTCCTAATTTGCAGATGAATATAAAGGGCAAGTTTTAGTAGTATGACCTACTTGAGAACATATGGCACATACATGGAATTGGGTGGTTGGCTAATTGGGAGAGATGTTCTGAATTGGGTGGTTGGCTAATATAAAGGGCAGCCATTTGATTTTGCATTCCGCTATTTTCTTCATTCCATTTCTCTAAGCAACGAATTAGGCATATGTGTCTATTATAATTCTT
>NC_081551.1:9974625-9976435 GCF_901000735.1 Corylus avellana | reverse complement strand
TGAAACACCAAGAGGCCAAGAGAGAAGTCTGTTAGAGCTACCACATGAGCAAATTGAGAACATCAAGATAGAGAAGCTCCCTAAGTTTTCTTCTTACTTTATCCCAGTTCATGATTCCCCATTGGATGAGCAACTGTTTGAGAAAAGTCAGAATGGTTCTCCCCAATCTAGAAACACTCAAGATCACCTTGCAGCAGAAAAGATTCATTCCCTTTGGTATAAGAGAAGAAAAGACTGGTGATTCAAGTTTAAAGCGTCACAGTTTAGCTGAAGACGTAAAACTTAGAGCTCATGGGAGACACCCCATAGCATATCCTTTTTGTTTTGTTGTTTGATTTTTTTTACATTCTGTTACTGCGATCGATCGCAACCTGTGTGCGATCGAGCGCACTTGGGCAATGATAAGTGCCAAATATTGCATATTTAGACCCCTTTATTTACATTAGTTAATCCTTTAGTTGTGTCGTTATTTAATATTTTGTGTTAGTTTTGTGTTTTTAGTATTTTGTAGGTCGTTGAAGAAAAACTACAGCTTTAAAGGGAAAAATGCGAAGTTTGGAAGAAAGCATACTTTGAAAAGACCTAGATGATGTGGTTAAGTCTAACCAAATCCAAGAAAAGGTTAAATCAGATTAAAGTTCATATTAGATAAGATTTCGGATCGGATTCAATTTCAGATTCTGCACACGTCTTAGTATTTTGACCATAACACTCCGGTCAAATATCGGATTGAAGTGATTCAAACGGCAATAGAAAGCCAGCTCAAAATACTACAATTTGTTGTGAAATAGGATTTTCATAATTCGGACGGTTTCTATGTCAAAATCGCCCCGCAATTAAAGGACACAAATCTTGCATATTGCATATTGCATATTTAGACCCCTTTATTTACATTAGTTAATCCTTTAGTTGTGTCGTTATTTAATATTTTGTGTTAGTTTTGTGTTTTTAGTATTTTGTAGGTCGTTGAAGAAAAACTACAGCTTTAAAGGGAAAAATGCGAAGTTTGGAAGAAAGCATACTTTGAGAAGACCTAGATGATGTGGTTAAGTCTAACCAAATCCAAGAAAAGGTTAAATCAGGCAACATCTCATAATTATCTTTTTATTTTGTTTTGTTTAGTGTGTTTTAAGCTAATCTTTTTATTTATCTTTAGTTTTGTTTCTTTTTACTTGTTGTGTGTTTTCTTATTTTGCAGGGCCAATTGTGCTTCACTTCAAGTTTGGGGGTGTGCTTTGAACCATGCTTTCCAAGATCATGTCGACCATCTCCCGGGTACATTCTTTCCTTTACTTAGACATATTGGGGACAATATGTCATTTAAGTTTGGGGTTATGGGCACATATCTTCACACACTTTGTCCCAATTTCATGTTATTTGTTTTGTGTGTTGTTTGTTTATTTGAAAAAAAAAAAAAAAAAGAATATGCATGTTCATGTTTGCTCTAAAATTTTAAGTTGATCTAGAAAGAATTGTGGCTTGAATTCATCAATGAGCTTAAAATTTTAAATGCATGATCTGATGAGTGAATCTGTTAGTTTGATTACTTGTTGAGGATAGTTGAAAAATCACATATTTGATCTGATCACACAAGCACATTAGCACATAATCTGTGAGGTATGACATGAGGTCTGATATGTGTGTTTTTGCATCTTTGATGAAATTGGATGACTTATTAGATGACACTATGACATATATAGTAATGAAAAAAAAAAAAAAAGAAGAAGAAGAAGAAGAGAAAGTATGAAATAAATAATCATTGCTGGCTTTTCACTGCGTAACTGGACCTCTTGCCTCAAAGCATTGAGTG
>NC_081551.1:9960070-9974525 GCF_901000735.1 Corylus avellana | reverse complement strand
AGCTTTTCCCAATTTTGTCCTTTTATGCTCCAATTTCCAGAATTGCTTCATTATCTTCAAAAACCTATAAAAAAGACATAAAACACAAAAAGGAAGTAAAATTGCACAAATTAACAAAACTAAGCGATTAATAATTATAAATTAAGGGGCTAAAATATGAATATTTTAGCACTTAACACACTCCAAACTTACATATTGCTAGTCCCTTAGCAAAACTAAACTAAAAACAAAATGAAAAACAGAAAACAAAAGATAAATCCATCTTTCGTGAGATGTACAATTGCATTTAGCTTATGCAACTAGCCTTTTAAACCCCTAGGCATTCCTTAGAGGACGAGTGAAGTCTGGTGAGAGTTTTCCAGGAATGTTACCCATAAACATTATGCAAAGTTCATGTTATCTAAAAATTGAAGTATCACTCAAAACCATGATTTTCATTCATTTGCAAGCTTAAAAAGATAAACTCCATGTTCTTAATGAATTGAAATTTTAAAGTCTAATTACTTACAAAAGACAAGCTAAGGCATCACAAGTTCGAAACAGTGTAAAGTGAATTAACACAAAAATATGAAGCTTCCAAGTGATTCCAAGGTGCAATGTCTCAATATCTCAAAGTTCACTGAAATTCACATCAGAATAAACAACAATGGCATTTTTTCTTTTCGGGCTCTGCAATGTTTGGTTCCCTTAAGCTTTCTAATTGACCCATATAATGAGTGTTGAGTCAATGACTCCCAAACCAGATGGTTTTAGGGCATTAGGTATAAAGACACCCGCAAGGACTTACTAGCTCGAGTCAAAAAGGCTACAAAACCAAACTAATCATGACATTTAACCAAATCAAAATTCTCACCTTTTTGATTTGAACACTCATTGCTTAATGAGTTAAGAGGTCCAGTTACTTAGTAAAAAGTTTATCATTGATTATCATTTCATTTTTTTTTTTCACTCATACACAATATGTCAAAGTGTCTATCTAACAAGTCATCCAGTTTCACCCAAGACAGAGAAACATACACATTAAACTCAAATGCCATATCCACAAATTATATGCTAATGTACATGTGTTAGATCAGATCAAACATGTGAATTCTCAATTGCCTAAAGTAAGTAACCAAACTTAAAAATTTTATCATCAGATCATGTGTTCAAAATTTTAAGCTCACAAATGAAAATTAAATCATAAATTATTTTAGATCAACCAAAATTTTAAGATAAACATGAACATGCAATTTTTTTTCAACAATTTAGGGACAGAGTGTGTGTAAAGTGTCTCCCATACCTCCAAACTTAAATCACACGTTGTCCCCAATGTGTGTATAGCATGAAAAGATCTCACCTGGGAGATGGAGAAAACTGTCTAGACTGGCATAGCTCATAGCACACCCCCAAACGTGAATGCAAGCACACTTGTTCCTAAAAAACAAAACACTAAAATAATAATGGAAACCAAAAACAAAATGAAAATGAAAATGAAAATGAAATAAAAACAAACAAACAAAGAAATAAAAAGGATATGCTGTGGGGTGCCTCCCATGAGCGCTAAATTTAATGTCTTTAACCAAATTGTGGTTCTGCTTCAGTATTATTGTTCTGCATATTTGACAGACTGGAGTGCCAAATCTTCATCTCTTGGCACCAATTTCAATTCAAGGTATGGATTTACTCTGTGTCCATTCACCTTGAATTTCTGATTCTTCTGTGGGCTATGAACCTCCAAAGCTCTAGGAGGGAACACTTAGGTGACAACACAAGGGTCAATCCATCTAGACTTAAGCTTACTAGGGACAAGTCTTAATTTTGACTTATAGGTCAACACTTTTTGTCCCACATGAAACTCCTTCTTGACACGCTTCTTATCATGATATACCTTGATTCTTTCCATGTAAAGCTTGGTATTCTCATCTGCTTTATGCCTCAACTCCGCAAGTTCATTCAGCTGCAGCTTCCTCTTAGCACTTGGATGTGGTGGAAAGGTCTCTATGAGGTGCACAGCTTTAAGGATGTCATCAGTAACATATTCACAATTTGGCGGAATGTCCTGCCTTGTGAAACTGTGAGTGAGGGTGGCCTCCAATGGATCAATATGTTGGACTTGGAAAACTTTCTCAGCAACACCTTGGATCATACCGACATTAAAGCATTCTAAATCATCTTGACATAATTTCAATGCATCAAATATTTTGAATTCTATTTTCTCACCATTTACCTTCATACTCACAGTACCATTTTTCACACAAATTTTAGTATCAACATTTCTTATAAAGGGTTTTCCTAAGATAATAGGTAAAGGCGATGGCATAGAAGATTCTTCCATATCCAATATAATGAAATCAGCAGGTAAAATAAATTTACCTACCTCTACCAAGACATCCGCTAGTATACCTCTTGGTCTTTTGATGCTTCTGTCTGTCAATTGTAAGGTGATTGAAGTTGGTTGAAGCTCCCCCAAACCCAGCATCTCATACACATTGTATGGCAGTAAATTTACACCCACTCCTAGATCCAGCAATGCACGCTCAAAAGGATGGTCACCAATCTTGCAAGGAATAATAAAATTACTGGGATCTTTAAGCTTTGGTGGTAATTTCCTTAACATCACCGCACTTACCTCTTCTGTTAAAGCCACTGTTTTATGCTCTTGAAACTTCCTTGTATGAGTGCAAAAATCCTTTAAAAATTTAGCATATGAAGGAATTTTTTTAATTGCATCTAATAAAGGAATATTAATCTCTACTTTTCTCAAAATCTCAAAAATATCAAGGAGTTTCTTTTCTTTCTTTGGCTTAACTAACCTCTAAGGGAAGTTGGTGCATTCACCTTCTCCTTGTCACTTACCTTGTATGTTGAGGCTCCAACTGGAGGTGCTTGTGTTGTCTCTTCAATTCCTATGACCTTGCCATTTCTGAGAATTGTCACAGCTTTTAGTTGTTGGTGACCTCCTGGATTGGGTATTGTTTGGGCTGAAAATTCACCCTTCTTTCTTTCACTCAGCTCCTTGGCCATTTGACCCATTTGTGCTTCCAGTCTTTGAATAGCTTGATCGATCCTTTGAATAGCTTGATCAGTCCTTACATTCGTTTGGTGTTGCGAATCCATGAATTCTTGTTGTGAAGTCACCAATTTGAGTACAAGACTTTCCAAGTCATTGTTCTTTGACTCCAGAACTGGTTGGACTGCTTATGCTGCAGCTTGGTGAGTGATTCCTTGTTGGGAGTTCCTCTGCTGCCCTTGAGGGTTCAGAACATTCTAATTGTTACTCCATGAGAAGTTGGGGTGGTTGAGCCACCCTGCATTATATGTGTTGGAGTATGGATTGTTCTTGGGAGGATAATTGTTCTGTCCCACATAGTTTGCTTACTCTTGATATGTAAATGAATACAAAGGACAAGTCTTAAACAAGTCTCAGTGGTGTGGTCAGAATCGAAACATATGGCACATACCTAGAGTTATGCGGCTTGCTAAACAGGAGAGATGTTCTAAGCAGTCATAGCTTTGACAATCATATCTAGCTTTCTCTCCAAGGCAGCCATCTGATTTTGAACTCCACCATTCATGTTCACTTCATACATGCTCTTACTCTTTACTCCACCACCATTGTTGGGAGTGCTCACTCAATGTCTCGAAGAGCTCCATGGCTTCCTCATTGTTCTTTTCCATAAGCACACCTCCACAAGCTGAATCAACGACACCTTTGTTAGTGTCATTCAAACCTTCATAAAAAGCTTGTACCTTATCATCTTGAGATAAGTTGTGATGTGGGCACTTGAGAAGCAGCTCATTGAAGTGCCCCCACGCTTCAAAGAAAAGGTCTTCATCTCTTTGTTGAAATGTTTGAGTCTCCTTTCTAAGTTGCCTTGTCCTTTGAGCTGGGAAAAACGTCTTG
Source organism: Corylus avellana (assembly GCF_901000735.1). Taxonomy (NCBI): domain Eukaryota; kingdom Viridiplantae; phylum Streptophyta; class Magnoliopsida; order Fagales; family Betulaceae; genus Corylus; species Corylus avellana. The sequence goes on along the minus strand of NC_081551.1, from coordinate 9,970,639 downwards.
AGGAATTTAGTGCCTAACTCTTTCCAAGTATGAATAGAATCTGCAGGCAAGGAATTTAACCACAACTTAGCATTATCTTTTAAAGAAAAAGGGAAGAGGATTAACCTGATTCCCTCTAGAGTTAAGCCCTAAATGTTCTGAGTCTTGTAGAGATCAAAGAACTCCCTAAGGTGCAAGTGTGGATCCTCATTAGGTGTGCCTCTAAAGTGAGTCAAAGTGTTGAGTAAGTGAGGGGACAAATTGAAGGTGCCCTGTACTTTTGGTTGGTAGGCAAAGCATGATGGCTGGTCAAGGTTTTGTGGAATGAAAGCATGCTTCATAGGTTGCCTCACTAGTGGTGGTTAGTTCATGAGTTGTTCCGCCATTGGTTCCTTAACTTTGAATTCTTCTTCTTCAATGACAGGGTTGTCTCTGGGCCTTTGTCGAATGGTCCGCTCAATTTCTGGATCAAGTGGAATGAGTGTTAAGTTGTTAGATCGAAGCCCCTGCATGCAGAAGATGAACCTCTGCAGTCACAGCAGCTTCAGTACTGCTGTCCGAATGCTCTCTGGAACTGCGCTCGATCGCAGTAACAGAATGCAGAATGCCGCAGAACTAAAATAGAACAGAAAACAGAGAAAAATTTTGGATAAAAAAAAAAAAAAAAACAAAAACAAACAGATTTAAAACTAAAAATTGAAATAACAAAACTAAAGCAAAATTAATTCTAAACAGAATTTAACGCAATCCCCGACAACAACACCAAAAAAACTTGTTGTTCAAATATTCACCTAAATTAATAGGCGAATAAATGTACGTTTTAACTCGCAAGTGCACAAGATCAAAACAGTAATATAGGGTGCAAGTATGAGATCATTTCCACATAAATTAGGTTTAGAATTAATTTCATAATTAAAAAAAAGACAAAGATTGATTTTTGAATTAATAAAAATAAAGGTAGGGCTTTGATATCCACCACTAATCATGTTCAAATAATATAACAATATGCCAATGTTCTAATCATATTATGAATACTTAAAGTTTGTCAATCTAAGAGTATGGGTGTTTGCTCTTTAAGTTATTGATTTATCTAAGCAACGAATTAGGCATGGGTGTTTACTTTAATTTTTTTTTTCTTCCTTAAAGGATCTAGCATAGGTGTCTACTAAGTTGTTCTTTAAGAAAGCATAAATCTGTGTAAATCGACAAATACATGGAATCTAGGGCATGGGTGTCTACTCTCGGTTTTCCATGTTGATTAATCCAAGAACCCGTGATGAGATTCTTTTGTTACACTATTAAGCCTAGGACTCAATCATCCAAATTGAGTTAAATAACTAATCCATACCACATGCATATGTTGGCCAAACACATTCATATGAGTAATTCAATAAAACAAGAATTAATCAAGTTAAGCATCACAATATGATTATTACAAAGACGCCAATATTGAAATATTAAAGAAACATAATTAGGGTTTCAATCTAACCCTACTAAAGTATTTAGTTACACATGAATTTGATGCTAAACATCTTCATAATAAAATAAAAGGAAAAGAATAAACCCGAAAAACGCTTCCTTAAAGAGCCTCCAATTCTTCTTCTTAAAATTCTTCATAATTTGTGAGGCTTAGAGGTCTATTTATAGGCTTAGGAAAGACCTAGAAACTCTAGAAACCCTAGGAAATTCATAGGTTTTAGTCTTATTACAACTAGGACTTGGAAAACCTAATTTGGAAGGAAAAAGGAGGCTAGCCACGTGTCTGAATTTTCTTCAGCGCACGGGTGCGCTCGATCGCACTCCTGCGATTGATCCTCTATGTGATGCGCTTGAGCGCATCTACGTTTGAGCCTAGGTGTAGTGCGATCGATCGCACTACAAGTGGATGCTTGTGCTTGATCCAAAACTTCTAGCTTTTCCCAATTTTGTCCTTTTATGCTCCAATTTCCAGAATTACTTCATTTTTCTCAAAAACCTATAAAAAGACATAAAACACAAAAAGGAAGTAAAATTGCACAAATTAACAAAACTAAGGGATTAACAATTATAAATTAAGGGGTAAAATATGAATGTTTTAGCACTTAACACCTTGTGCTTGAGTGCGCTCAAGCGTGAGTGGAGTGCGCTCGAGCGTACTGACAGGGCCTGGTTTCTTCGGCAAAACTACAACATAATTGACAATACACAACAAAAACACTCCTTTTTTTTTTTTTTTTTTTTTATTCTTAGATCAAAACACTGAAACAAATAAAAATAAAATAAAACAAAATTGCAAAAAGAAAATAAAACAAAAATGCTAATTATAACTAGTAGAAAAATAAAATTAATTCAAACAAAAATCAATTTCACAAATCAACAAGTCCCCAGCAACGGCGCCAAAAACTTGATGTGCAAATTATAATTACTCGTAAGCGCACGAGTTTTGTGCAATATAGCATGTGCAAATGCGAGGTCGATCCATAGGGAATTGCGTTGCAAAAATCAATTTCTATCTAAATTAATCCTATTTTAACCTAGTTCTGAATTATTTTGATTTTCGAATAAAATAAAACATAAACAATAAAGAAATAGACAAAAAAATTAAAAGATAAAATACTAAAGTTGCGGAATCCACACTCACCAATTCAGAACAATTACATGTTCATCAATAAAATCTAAAGTTGGCATAAATAAAATCCTATGTATGTTTTGCTATGCTTCACAAATCAATTAAATCATCTAATGTCTCCATCATTTATACAAATCACAAAAGATATCTGGATTAAACCAAATCATTAATTGTATCCGTTAGACAAATCACAAATAGATATCCAATTTTCTTTTAATAAAGATCCAAGCAAACAATCACATGAAATTCTGCTAAATCTTCACATGTATCCGGGAATCACAATAGATATCCAAGAGTAATCTCAATAATTAAACTAAAGCAAAACAATTGAGACCTTAAAAATCCAATAAATCAGAAAATATTTACTTACATGAAAGTGCGTTCTTCATCGGTGAGGCTTCATTCTCAACCTTAGTTGAGGATTTAGCTCCACATGATTGAAAATAAATCTAAACCTAAGGAAAACTAGATTGAAATGGAGAAAAATTGTAAAGAATGTCGGACTTGTCACCAGCCACTTCTTCTTGAAGCTTCACATTGTATTTATAGAGGCTTCTAGGGTTTAGAACCCTAAAATCGGCGCCTAAATGAGTTTCTACCAATGCGCTCGAGCGCACCAACATATGTAGAACCCTTTGCTACGCATTTGTGCTTACACGATGCTGCTCCTTGGTGGCTTTCTTCCAAAACTCCATATTTTTCACTTTAAATGTGCAGTTTTCCTTCAACAACCTAAAAACACTGAAAACATAAAACTAACACAAAGCATTAGATTACGACACACCTACAGAATTAACTAATGTAAATTAAGGGGTCCAAATGTGCAATATTTTGCACACATCACTTATTGTGTCACTCAGAGAGTTCTCTAGTACTGGATATAATGATGTGTCATATTTCATTATAGCAAGGCTTTGTAATGTCAGAGGACTCAAGCAACCGCACGAGATAAGTAAACACTTACAGCTGGTTTCTTTAAAAACGTGTCATATGTCAGTTAGCTGAGCATGCGTATGCTATGAGCATGCCTATTTTGCATAACTTGGTAACTGTCTTAACAACTGGTTGATAAGATGTTGGAAATAATTTTGGATGGTGCACAAATTCTCATTGATATAAAATCATTGCAATCTAAAAATTAACAATAAAATAAATAAAATACAAGAGATGAAAAGTAGAGTATGGAAAGATCTCATAATGTGTTATAGAATCACGCAAGAGCGTTGTCCTTAAAGGTTGATTCGTGCCTCCCGGAGTGTATAACTCGGTGCGATCGGATCCTTTGACACGCAACCTCCCAGGATTAGACTATAGCGTCTACTTTCGTTAAGAACGCACTTCCAATAACGAAGACTAGTAGAACAACCCTTTGATCTTCTTAAAAAAAAAAAACCGCAAAGAGAAAATAGAAATTGAATAGAATAGAATTCTATGCAATTGATCTTCTAAAATAGGACAAAACTCTTTTATAAAGAAAATGAGTTTGCCTTTCTTTCTTTCTTGTTGCAAGCTCACTCTACCATGGGATTGTGGATGTTTTCTTTTCTTTTTATAATGTCCAAATGGTCATAACACCAAAAACGGTAAAACATTTGTTAATAACAAAATGGTCAAACTACAATAAAACTTGTTAAAGACTAACGGTCAAAACGGTCAAAATCAATTAAAACTAATTTTTATTTAATAACTCATAACCAAGTAATAAATACAAACGGTCATAAAAGTTATATCTCATAACCAAGTAATAAACACTAACGGTCATAAAAGTTATATCTTATAACCAAGTAATAAATACAAACGGTTATAAATCAAAATGGTTAAAGATGATTTTTATTTCTCATAAAAACCTTTAAGAAAATATTATCAAATGATAAAACATTTCCAAATGACTTAAAAATGAATGTTTGTAACAAATATTACAACAATCCCCCACATGTTACAAACATTAGAATAAAAGGAGATTGAAAGCATGCATCGATGTGGTACTCGAAAGTTTTAACCGCACCTAGGATAAATAAGTAGGAACTTAATGAATCGTGGTAGAGTTAAACTCTTTTAACAAAATCCACAAGTTAAACAAACTTATCATCCACATAACTTTCTCCAAAAACAAAAAATTAAATCAAATCAAATAAACAAAAAGTCAAATCAAATCAAATAAAGAAAATTGGGTTGTTCTATAGCGGGTTGGCGCCTTATACAGGCCATGCGCCTCTGGGCTTCATGAGTGCTCTAAAGACTTGCCAAAGTCTCATAGGAGGCGGCACCACCTCCACACTCACATAGGTGGTATCCATCAAAAATGTGTGCAGAGAACATCTCATCCCAACAAGTAGGGACTATGGACTAAGTAGGGACTATGGACCCATTAAGAGTTTTAAACTCATCCTTACTCATTCTGCATCTTTTGTTATTACACCATAAAATGGCTTTCATGAGCGCTCTAGAGACCTACCCAAGTCTCATAGGAGATAGCACCTCCACACTCATATAGGTGGTATCCATCAAGAGTGTGTGCAGGGAACACCCCATCCCAACAGGTAGGGACTATGGATCCATTAAGAGCTTTAAGCTCATCCTTAATCACTCTGCATCTTGTACTGTCTTACACCATAGGGATGGACTCATAACTAATCTTTTCAACAAGATAGTTCATAAACATAAATTGACAGTACCATACCTCATTTCACTTGTGACTTCGTTTCCCATTAAACCTCATTCATAGGATCTCCAATCACAGAGGTTGGGTATCAATCACAATGTCATGATTTGGGTATCAGTCCTATCCCCCTCGATGCTTCTCTCACTAGCCTTCTTGCTAGTGGCTTGGTCAAAGAATCTGTAGAATTCTTTTATGACCTCACAAAGTCCATGGACATATACCGGTCTCAATAAGCTGCCTCACAATATTGTGCACTTTCTTATTATAAATTATTTGCTCGAGCTTTGGCAGCCTGAAAATCACAATAAACACATAGGTGGAACTGTGTTAGCTTATAAAGACAAATAAATTAATCAATAGGTTCTTAGCCATTATCTTCAGTTCCTGCCTTCTCCAAGGCAATTAACTCTGACTCCATAGTAAACCTTGCTAAGCAATTCTTTTTTAAGGACTTCCAAGAGATAACTCATTTAGCCAGAGTAAACACATAACCACTAGTAGGCTTTGCTTATCTGAATCAAAAATCCAGTTAGCATCACAATATCCTTTCAATATAACAGGATAATCACAACATGACAAACCAAAATTAATTGTGCCTTTAAAGTTTCTCAACAATTTAGAGATAACATCTCAATGCTCAATACCATGATTATGAGTATATCTACTCAATCTACTAACAATATATGTAATATATATCAAGGCATATACAGTTTGTCAAAACATCAAGCTATTAATGATTTGTGCATATTTTTCTTGCAAAACACAATCACCGTGATTCTTAACCAAATATATTTTTGAATGGTGTAAACATAGGCGGATAATCAAAGTGCTCATATCTTTTAAACATCTTTCGAGCATAATATATCTGAGATAAAATAATGTAATAATTATCTCTAATAACCTTAATGTCCAACATGACATTCGCTTTACCTATGTCTTACATATCAAAATTAGATGTAAGAAATCTTTTAAGTTCATGCACAACATCAATGTTAGTTCACAAAATAAGCAAGTCATGAATATAAACAAATAATAACACATTCATTATTGTAAAACTTGTTATGCATTTACTTGCATCATTAATCAAATATAAATTAAACAATATCACCTTGTCAAACGCCATTGTTTAGGAGCTTGCTTTAATCCATACAAGGATTTCACCAATTTGCACACTTTATATTCTTGACCGGGGATTACTAGCCCCTCGGGTTGCTCCATATAAATCTCTTCATCATTTAGAAAAATAACTTTGACATCCATTTGATGTACAACAAGTTTATAAATATAAGCAATGGCAAATAACATTCCAAAAGATGTAATTTTAGTAACCGGAAAATAAGTATCAAATAATCAACATTTTGCATTTACTTGTAGCTTTTAGCTACCAAGTCTACCATATACTTATCTATTATATCATCCGGTTTAAACTTCTTCTTAAACACCTATATATAACCAATTGATTTGCTCTTAGAAGGTAACTCAATGAGTTCCCAATAATGGTTAGGCATAATGTATTCCAGTTCATTATTTATAGCTTCTAACAAAAAAAAATGAATCAAATAGAGATTTAATTGCTTTACCATAGCATATTGGATCATCATCAACAATATAAGCAATAAAATCCATACAAAGATTCCTTTTCGTTCTAGCTCACTTGCTTCTTCTCAATTCTTACACATCATCAACAATTTTATTAGAAGCACCAAAAAATCATGAAATAATTTTTTTTTTTTTTCCTTATTTTTCAAAGGAAACACGTGCTCAAAGAAAATAACATTTTTAGATTCAATAATAGCATTGCAATCTAAAACATCACTCTTAATAGTAAGGAATCTATAGCATAAACTATTACCAATCATAGGTTTTAAAACCAAGTTTCCTCATTTTAGGTTTGGGTAACATAACATTTGTTAAATACCACCACACTTCGAGGTATTCCAAACAATGCTTATGAATGTGACAAACAAAATAATGGCTTCCCCCCACACTTTGGTGAATAACCCAAAACTGACAATTATAGAATTCATCATTTATTCTAATATTCTAATTTCTTTTCATCCCCTTGATGTAGCCAAAATTTACATGTATAAATCTATCATGCTAAATATTAATGGAATAAACCAAATATTCACAAGAAAATAAATTTTCATTAATAGCTCACAAGTGCTTTAAGAAATGACTTCTATGAGCTCATCTTTCTCTAAGTATGATATGTCACTTCATCTTCTTTATTTTTTGTCAATTGACAGTTCTAAAGTTGTTTTTTAAAAAAATATTAATCATCACTTGTGATTTTTCAACATGATCCTTATATATATATATAGGGATTGCATATTTCAAGTTCTATCAAGATTTTAAAAATAAAATCTTTTAACTAAAGCCCCAATAAATATGCAAAGTATCAAGCTCAACCAAATAATAATCAACTATTATTGGCTCATTCTCATAAATATGACATTGGTATCAATCTAATGATATGATAAATTTATTAGATATCAAATGAGCCTCAATATATAAGAACATCAATAATCACATATACTTTATTAGGAATTAGCATTTCAGATAAACTTGAAAGTTGAATGATATATGTAGTGTCCCAGAATTTTCAAAGCTATTTAAATAGATTATTTTGATAATGATGTTATTTTAATATCCATTGTAGCTAAGGATTTTAATTCTTGGGAAATTTATGAGAGTGGTAATTAGAGAATGGTAATTGGTGAAATAGTATAGGGTTGGTGAAATAGTAAAATAGTAAAATGAGGGTATAATTGTAAATTGAAGATAGAATGAGGGTATAATCGTAAATTGAAGGTAGAATAGTATAGGGTTGGTGAAATAGTATAGGGTTGGTGAAATAGTAAAATGAGGGTATAATTGTAAATTGAAGATAGAATGAGGGTATAATTGTAAATTGAATGTAGAATAGTATAGGGTTGGTGAAATAGTAAAATGAGGGTATAATTGTAAATTGACGGTAGAATAGTGTTTGATTTTCTCCTATAAATAGAGCTCTTCTCCTTCAGAATTTTCACCACTCATCTCCCCTCCCATCTCTTGCATATATTCTTCCTTCTTCCGCTTTTTACTCGGTCTTTCTTCTTTCTAAGAGTGTTTACTCAGAACAGAGAGAGAAAGGGCGAGACCAAGCGCTACAAGAAAGAAAGAACACAAGAGATAGCGGACTTTATAAATTAGTTTCAAAAGATATACTAGTGGTGTTAGTCATATTGGAGCAACTAGATTCCTTCATACCACTTTTAGCTTCAGTCTAGAGGTAAGTAAATTCACTACCCCTTCTAAAGTTACTTCATGTCATGCTATTTATATATTCTTGTATCAAACTGTAAATGATTATTTTATTTACGTATTATGAAGTCATGTTGCATGCATGAAGGATTTCTAAATGAATTATCTAGAAAGTTTCTATTTCTTTAAACGCTTTCTAAGTACAACAAGTTTATATTTGAAAAGGTTTTCATTTTGAGAAAAGAAAGTTGAGAAATGATGATGTTTATAAGAAAGAAAAATGATGATAAACCCTCCTACATGTTGCCCTAAGATGCATCAAAAGAAGTACAAAGAAAAGTACAAGAGATGAGATAAATGTTTATGAAATGAGGGCACATGTATGGAGGAGAGTATTTTTGGCCCTAAGATAAGTAAAGATGAGAGTTCGGTACCGATACTCGGATGGAGGCGAAACCACTGAAGGAGGCTATGCCAGAAGGTGGTATTCCATCAACTAGACCGTTGAGTGCACCGAGAAAGAGTTAATTGACGGTCGGGCATGGCTGTGGCCACAGTTCAGTGCCATGGTCACAAGGACCCGCAACCCTCGTGCACAGGGGTAATAGTGTACATGGGCCCTATTATGAGAAAATGATACTATATTTTCAACGATGATATGCTATGATGATTTACAAAGATTATTTATAATGATGCATTATGATGATGATTTATAAAGATGCATTATGATGATGATTTATAAAGATGATTTACAACGATGATCTATTACTAGATGTAATAGTATGTATATGTTACGGGAGATGCAACCGTACATACCGATATTATTATGGCTAGAATTATATTTATTTGCGAAAATGATTTTCAAAACTGAGAACAAGGAGTAAAACTATTTATGGTTGTGGATTTTACTTGCTGGGCCCCCTTTGGGCTCATTGAGTTTTATTTCTTGTTTTCAGGTAGAAAGGATGCTGGAATAGGAGGCCGGAATGGGGTGGGAATAATTATTAATTTTCAAAGTCTTTTCATATAAGTTATTGTAATGATATGATATTCCGCAACTAAAGTTTAATGTTTTCTAATTTCGCTTGTAATAAAATCTCTTGAATAATGTTTTATACATTTTTCAAAATCAAGTACTCTGATAGACCTTATAGATCTTTGCAAGAACTTTTGTTGTAAAAGAAGAAAAATGGCAAACTCAGCCTTAACGGGCTGGGGATGTTACAATATATATGAAGATTTATCAAATACTTGTAAAGTATTTATGCTAATCTAGCATGTCATTACTAACATAAATGCTAGATGCTATTTCAATTTTGAAATAGATGAATTAATAGAAGCCACCACTTATCATATACAAAATTCATATAATTATAAAATTTTGCACTAGCTTTAATTCAATCAAGGAGCACCTTCATAACTTGAATTTTTTTTTTCCATTTTAATAAATGAAATGTATATTATGTCTTAAAAAATAAGACTTATAAATCAAAGTTTAAAACTCACAGCGGAGCCAACAGCTTTACTCCAAGGTCTTCCAAAATAGATTGTCATTACCACACACCAACTAGGTGTCGTAAGAACCGATCAACTCAATGCACACACCACGTCTCTTTCTCCTATGTTATGCTTATCTGCTAGAAGCTTCAACAAAATTGTATTCTCTGCACACAATTAGTAATTCCTATGTATTTTTTCCATCACACCATGAGTAACTATTCATTGTAATTATTATTAATCTACATGGATGTTTTCCGGTAAGCTTAGCACAACACAACATAAAATGCTAAGTTCAAAAAAAATCATAAAGGGCTTAACTCTTTTTATTGTAAGAATAGTAACCCAACAATAAAAGATTATTTGACAATCAATAAATTGAGTTCAAATAATTGAAAACTCTTTCGATAAAATTTTTTTTCATTTTCAATAACTACACATGAAATTAAATTCTTTTTTTTTTTTTAATAAATGAATACAAAATCTTTCCACTCAATATTTGATTTCATCTTTCTCATATGCGAATTGCATACCGCAAACTCTTATAGTATTTGACTTCTCATAAGTTTAAATA